>NW_004955402.1:58271135-58310697 GCF_000276665.1 Chinchilla lanigera | reverse complement strand
TGACACTCATAATAATGAAAATTCAAATATAAACATCCGAAAAAAAAAAAAAAAAAAAAAAAAAAAACCATACATCTGACCAGAGATTAATATGGTGAGTAAGAGCTAGCAACAGAGGAGAGAAACTAAAGAGGAAAAACTTTATAATTCAATTATCAAAACTTAGGGTACATGTTTCTAAATAACTTGTCTTGAAAATTTGGACAATTTGACTGTGACGGTGACAAAACCAATTAAAAGCTGACTATATGAAGTTGCCATTATGTATTTAATAAATAATTTATGTGAAATGCTTATATATAATGATATATAAGCATTATATATCATTGCTTATATCATTATATAGCAAATGCTCATATAAATGCTTATATGCAAGTTTAAACCTTGGTACTTAGAGAAAACATAACATAAATGCCTACAATTTCACAATACAAGCAGCCGAAAAGCAATCATACATTTTTTCATATGGTTCAAATCAGTGTTTCAGATGTGGACAACTGCATATAGTTTCTACTTCTCTCCTATCACAGTTGTTAAAAGTCCTAGGAAAACACGGGGCCGCTCCCGCACACCTGCAGGTAAGGGAACACTGAGAGGCCCAGGTACCTGCACAACTACCTGCACCTCAGTCAGCTTGCAGCCCGTGTCCCTGGTGCAAGCTCAAGGATGCACTCCACAAAGCTACTAATCATAACATAATGTGACCCATGACTAAGGTTTCTTCTTGTCTTAAAATAACCAATACCATTTCAATCATTATTTATAGCTGGCAAAGAACTTATCTATTAGGGTAAAATTATCTTAATAAATTTTAAACATCTAATTCTTAAAGCTGTATTAGCTAGTGATTATAAAAGAAAACACTATTCAGATTAATATGTAACCAAGTATATAACTTTTAAATCATGGTAAAGTGTTTTAGTCTAAACACACATATAAAACAATGAATTCATCTTTAACTCTCTGTGATTTAAAAGTCATAAATTCAGGTAAAAAACTCAACTTACCTTCAACAACAGGATTTGATTTACAGACTTTTGGTTAAATATCCACATGCACAACATCATTACTATTCAGAGTAAGCAAATAATGAAAGGTATTTTTTAAATAAAAAAAAAAGGACGTGGAACATAATAAATACAAAGTGAAATAATTATATCCATTGATCAATCTATATCAATTAAAGGCACGTTAACAAATCAAAGAAAATTTCTTTTAGGCACAACTGTTCAATAATTACTGCTACTGTAGGTTATTTATTCCTCGAAGCTATAATTAAACATGACATAATCTATGCATTTTCTCAAGATGTAAAGTAGCCAAGCTAAATAAAGTTATTTCTGTCCAGAACATGTTGCCCTATTCTTTCAGATGAAAGTAAACCTTGAGTAAATTCCTATTTATCTCCTTGCCAATCAAGAAATAAATGACTGACACTAACACGTCCTTATCTGGGCCTTCTGTCTGCAGCTCATTCTGCTACGTGATGTCACTGCTGTAGCAGACGAAAATAAGCAGATTATTACAGTGACTAGAAGCAAACTAAACATTTGGATTTTTGCATGGACAGATTTACACACTGTCTGTCAGATAAAGCACAGTTTGCCTGCTGCTTACACAACAAGAATGTGCCTGACAGCTTCCTCCCAGGTTTAGTATCTGATTACATAAATAGGCCATCCCCACTATTTCTAAAGACTGACAGTCTGTCTTAGTTTAAAGTGCAATTTCAGACTATCAGCTTTTCTGTCTTGCACACTGGGCTGATTAACATCACAGCACTTGCTGGAGGTCCAATCAAGTTTCCACTCTCAGACTTGCAGACCATATAAGAAGTGGTAAATAGGATGGTTAGGGACAGGGAATTAACAGACTTATACATGTCTGTGTTTATAGTAATACCTTCAAAATAATTCAAGAAAATTACAGTGCCTGCTTAGCTAACAATTTATTTCTAAAATTAAAAATGAGGAACAATCACACAAAACAATCATGTATTACTATTTTTATACCCACCATGTTTTTAATAGCATTTTTATACCTGCCATGTTTTTAATAGCTTCACAGTATTCCATTAAAAGAAAAAAACATCAATGACTTATCAGGATCATATAAAACCACAAGACTGATATAAAAGAATGCTTAAAAAGTTACCTTCCACTAATTAATAACTTTCTTATTCCTACCAGGAAAATTATCAACACACTTGATGCATGTTGATGAATCTGAAAACGTGGCTTTCAACTTACTTTGGCAACAGAAATTCTAGTAAAAAATAAAAATTCATAACTAAATTGTATCCATTTAAACATTATAAGCTTGATAAAAATGACGATTCCATTTCTTGGCTGCTTAAGTTCTACTAATAAAAATGACAACAGTATTAAGGTTCTCTTGCTTAGAAGCTCAGTTAAAAGTTAACTGAAGCATTAGTTATTTAAAATCACATACTTGTCAACCAATAAAATCATGTGATTTTCATACACCTGAAAGCACTGAAAGTGGTATGTTTGATCAAGACAAGTAAATTTTAATTAGAAAAAAAGTAGAAAGTAGTCATAGATACTATTAACTATCTTAACAGGAAGTAATATTTCTGTGAGGAAATAATATTTCTTGTTTTCCTTGGTCTCATATTATTTGGGAGATGTTGCAAGGAAAAATTTTAAGTAGCTTCACTATCTGTTTTTTAATTAAATAATTATCTCTTGGAGAACTACTCTAGGCAAGGTCTCGTATTACTTTCTGGACATAGAAAGATGAGTGGTACACTTGCATCATCCTCAAAGAATGTAAAATCTGATAAAGAAGTTCAAAACAATACACATTTTAGTGCAGATAAATATATACTGCAGATTCAAATGCCAAGCTACTCCAATACTGACTACTCATCTCAGGACAATGCTCTGTCAGGCCTATGCTATGCTTTTATATGGAAAATAACTTTTTCTTCATTAATCATTTCCTGATTTCTTATAAGAGTCCTTCTCAAGTTAATGATTTTCTGAAGCACAGACCTGAACGTTACATACATATAAAACCTATCTATACCTAAAGAATGACCTCTTCTCTGCTGTTCCCCTTCCAGAATTGTCTCTGCTTGCTCTTTACATTACATTAAATACTAACATTTAGTCTAAAATGTCTAACTGCTTAATACAATAATGTATTTCACCTTTTTCATTTGTTTCTTGACACCAACAGTAATGGATTATCATAGGGACAGTTTTGGAAGAATCACAAAGGGTGAGGTTACTTAAACAGTAAACAATCAGAAGTCACAAGCACAATATTGTTTCTAGTAATTTCAGCTATAACTTTCAAACATTCATTCCCACACAAACCAGATGAAATATGCTGCTTCAGGTCAGCACTGATGGATCCTTCAGAAATATTACCATTATTGCTTTTATTTTATTATGTACCACACTTCATAACTGTACACTGCACAGCACAATAAAAACTCCATTACACAGCATCAGTACTTATTAAACAGGTTAAAAGTTACTATAACAAATAATATATTTTACTCAGAGTCCATTAATAAGAGATCTTGTTGTTCACATAAGTAATTTTTTAAAAGACAAAAAATAAAAACAACATGGGAGAACTATAGAACAATTTGAAAACTTCTATGTAACTGGTTTTATTTTTCTGATTTCTGATATAATACTTAATTATCCTTTATTGCAAACGCACGCCAAAACTTCAAAAGAACTAATTTAAAAACTAAGATTGATAAAAGTGGAAGATGATGAACTAGAGGCAAAAGTAACAGTTCACTGCAGTCTGTAAGCCATTTGAGGTGCTGGGTAACCTAGCAGCCCCCCAGCAAGTCCAAAGAAAAGAAACAGCTTGATAAAAGTGATACCTATTCTTGCAAAGACTATACATATGTAAGTGAAACAAATTTATGGAAAAAAATGCCAAATTCAAACTATATTAAATAATCAGCTGATGCCTACTTTCATGATAAGTGCTAAGGGCATCTTTCTGTCATACAAAGTAAATGCATATTACACATAAGATCAGCTGAATTTGAAGATGATCACTGCAATAACAAGACAGCAAACAAAAGGAAGGTGTTTAAAGAGGAAAACAAATACAATAAAGCAAAGTAAATTATATTTATGGCACCCATGTGAAATTTATATTGAGAATTAAAAATGAAATATTTCAAGACAAGGAAAACATTATATGGACAACTGGTGTTAAAAAGTCTACATTTTTCATGCTTTCTACTACCTGGAAGAAATAGGGAGAGGGAAGCAGGAGGAAAAGAGGGAAGTGCACAAAGCCAACTAATGCAAGACCCATGAAATTAATGAATCCTTAAGTGGACACAGTAAAATGCATTTGGCATCAACATAAAATATGAGTAAATATAATCAAACAATGAAAGTACAGCTATATGGACAAAAAGACTCAAGGACTTAGAATTCATTAATTTTCAAAAGAATGTAAGCTATTTTATGAACTCCTATTTTATATAATTCTAAGTTTGACATTGCTAATAAGGCAAATTCACCATCTTACAAGAATTCAGAGTTTCATAGGTCTTCTCTTTATTTTTTAAAATAATGATTGACAAAACCTAAATGCTTTTATACAATATATTATCGATTTGCCATCACAGGAATTCAAATAACTAAACTGAAACTCATTTGATGAGTTGAAGATTTTCTCAGCATCTAGCCTAGTTCTTGGCACCTAAGAGGAACTCAATAAATTGAAACAAGCTGATTTCTTCTTATATTGCTATATTAAGAAGTAAAGTATCTATAAAATACTGGTAAACATTATGAAAACTATGAAATATTTCAAGAATTATTAAATACAGGCCAGAGGTATGATTATTTTCCCCAAATTAGAAGAAAAAAGGCATTCATAAATCACTAATCAGTAGTGTTTTACCCATCTGAAACATGTCAAACATTACTATCTGATGGGCCTACAAATAGTCATTGCTACTGGTGTACATGAAGCGCTGTAATTGGTTTAAATCGGCTTTGCCCATCTGTCTTTAATACTCTTATTACAAGGCAGTAAGCAGAAAACTATTAGAGCTGCAGTATAAGCTGTAAGATCTTTACCCATTCTTAAATCATTTAAAAATAATGAGAGCTTTAGCCTTTATCTAATTAACGAGTGCCTTCTTTGAATTAGAAAAACTGTATCATTTAGCCCACGGTTGTTTAGTAAATTGGCTTGGTGGCATGTAAGCTAATCCAGGATAGCAGTTCCAGGGTCTTGTTCCTGGCTTCTTATTACATGAATTATAATTCAATGATCACCTTAGATCATGGGCTATTCATAAATCAGAAGCCTGACATCAGATGAAAAATTGTATTAATATATGAAACTTATTATATAGTACAAACTGCTCTCTTGATGAATTACATTGTTCAAACTTGACAATGATTGCATTTAAAACATTATTCCTGTTTGCTGTTTTACAGACTGAAACCTCTTCATGAAAAATTTACAATGCTCCTCTGTGTTTTGGAGTCAGAGGGCAATAGTAGCAAATGGCAGACAGAAACCATACTTCAGATTTGCTGGCAGCTAGAGAGGACAGAAAGCACTTCTAAGGATAGGGACAGAAACCCTCAGCTGCATTGCCAGGATCTACATTTCTGGCTTTATGAAGATACTAATTGTCCTCACCAGTGGAAGCATTGTAAATAATAAAATTTTAATTTCAGCTTACTGAATTGACTTCTATATAGGTGTTTCAAAGAAATTTATAGTCATAAATGCTTCACAGAAATTTATAGCATGAGAGGAAAAAATAAAGGGGCAAACCCATGAAGTTTAATTTGAATTGAGGCCCAGCTCCTTAGATGCGTTATGACAAATGCTTTTTGCCAAGGCTGACTGGGTAACTCAAGCTGTAGTTCCATATTATTTACATTAATTACATGAAGGCTGCTTTGTTAATGGTACATTCTGGTGTGGGTCTCAGCATGATATGCTAATGATCTAAGAAAAATCTGCATCTCCAATATTTATGATAATTTGTAATAGGAAATAGGGTTGCTTTTCTTTCCCCTCACTAGAGTAAAAAAAAAAAAAAAATCAGTACAAAACAATTTTATTCAGAGAAGAAAAGGAAAAGTTCTAATCGCCAAGACATTTAAGTGTTATAAACAAAAAGAAAAACTCTCTTCTTGTTAGGGGTGTTGTCATAGCCTTTGACAAAGTGATAATACAGCGTTCTCCACATGCCTTTCAGTGTGAGGTATGTTTCAAGTTGAACTGAATGGGATAAAGCAAAAATATAAACTTCTGTCACAAAATCCCCTGCTATTATGTATTTCTACCTTCTTTTCTTTCAACTACTCCAACAAGAAATCAAATAAGCATCAAATAAACACAATTAATTTATAGTAAGTTGCATTTGTTATACAAAAGAGTAAAAGCTAGTTAGTAGAATATTCCTATTATTCCAAAGTCTATACAACTTCTGAGAAAAAATGGAGATTCACATAATCCCAAGAGATCACAAAAAACAAAATCAATAATTTACATGCATTTAATGTTATTGTTACTCTTTTCAATTATTTCTTGAATTATTATGGGTAAGGTTTTGAATTTTCTTCATAATCAAAGAGAATCAATAAAGCACATGTATTTTTGGTAAAATAAAGGATTTTCAAGTAAATAAGGAGCTGCTGCAGTAAAAATTCCCATACAAATATACCTTTGCCTATAGAATATAACCAAAAAAAAAAAAAGAATCTTAAGAAAGCCTACAGAGGGGCTGGGGATTTAGCTCAGCGGCAAAAGCGCCTGCCTGGCAAGGTCGTGAGTTCGGTTCCCGGTACCGGAGAAAAACCAAAAAAAAAAAAAAAAGAAAGCCTACAGATAGGATGCTTTGTGAATGCTTAAGAACAGACCTAGAGCCCAAATGCTTATGCATCAGTGCATCTCAATAGAATCAACTAATACATGCATTTGTTAAGTTATATTAATTTACCAGTACCATAAGTTTTAAGGTATTACACACTATCATTAAAAGAGCAAAAAGCAGGGTATTTTAATGGCTAGAAGTTGAAAATAATACATAGAATGATAATAAAAAACACATAAGAAAAAAGGAATATTTCTCTAACCCATGAACAACTAATGTTGTGTTCTGATAGTCTATACTCAGAAATCAGGATAGCAGTCACTTCTGGGGCAAGAAAAAGGATGCAGTCAAAGAGAGGTCTATAGAAGACTTCAAAGACAATGGTTAGCTTCTGTCTTAAACAGCATGGGAGTTAATGGCTGATTATTTCTATCATTTTCAATGCTATATTCATTGTGTGTATATATTCTGCTGTATATATGAAATAGTGCATCATTAAAAAGTAAATTAAACAAGAAAATCTCAATAAAGATTATTATGGGGTAGATTATTTTTCAAAAATGAGTTTCATTTTCATGGGAAAACTAATTTATCACAATGCCATAATAACTAATGCTCAGATATTTCATTTTTAGGTGAGAAATGACATATAACCTCATAGGCTAATGTTTTATATTATACATTCAAAACCAAGGAAATTTAAAATAGCATTTCTTAAGAAATCAGTATTTCTCAAAAGAAAAATATAAACTTTAAAAGACTTACTTTCATTTCCACATAGGTAGCTCATAATAAGCTAATTAGCAGAGGCATTTCTCAAATGAAATAATATAATCAAATATTATAATATCAAGTTATCTGAAAAAAATCACATAATGCAGTATACTCATTCTATGATTGAGGAAACATAAAGGCATTCATATCTGTAAACTGCTAGATAGTAAAATCCAGTTTCTTTTGGCCCTTCATTTAGAGTTCTTTGAGTCACAAAATTATCTCTCATTTCCTCTTGCCCAGAAGGTGCACACGTGGTTAATGACATTAAACTACTCAAGATGATCCTATGAAGGAGCAGGATAGACCAGGCTAGATAGGGCTAGGTTAGGCTGGGCATACTTGTCTTGCAGAAGTATACAAATCACCAAAAAGATGTGACAGGAAATGCAAGGTGTCTGAAAACTAAATAATACACTATTATTAGGTGATTGAAATTTGGACAGTGGCCTAAATATGAAATTCAAACTCCTCACCATGTCTCTAAGAACTGATGCTATCCAGTAGCTGCTTGTGCATATTATCACCTGATCTCATACTGGCCATCTGGATACTCAGCCAACTGGCCTTCCTGGTGTATATCAAAGTCAAAAGATTTATCTTCTTAGTTTTCAGATGCATATATCTGGCAACAACACAGCTGGGTAAAACAACAATGACAATATGCTCTGATAGTAGAAGGGCAACTGCATGGAATGTTTTGACAGAAAATGTTGCATACTCTTTGAATTGAAAGACATATACAAAAAGTTTAGTGTTAAGAGCAGAGGCTTGTCAGAACTTTAAAATTTAAGAAAAAGAATAAATGTTCACCCTGATGTAGTAGAACATGCCTGGAATCCCAGCACTTGGGAGTCTGAGGCAGGAGAATCGCTGTGAGTTCCATGCCAGCCTGGACTATGTAAGGAGTTTGACCCTAGTCTGAAATCCGTAACAAGTTCAAAGCCGACAGAGAGATAAAAAATAGATGTTCAAATAAAAAGAAAGTCTCTAACTATAAAGCCTAACTATGCTAAGAAACTATGGACTCTCTGACTTGAACAATTCAGTTCAGAGCTTCAGGACATATTGCTTAGTGGTAAAATATAATCAGATATAAATGAATGCATAAAAAATAGTCATCCTTAGAACCAATGAACAAAAGCTCTATCTGTTAACTGGAAAACAGAAAGTTTCCCATGTTTACTCTATAAAACTTGAAGGCCTTAAGAGTATGCTCAGAAATCACTGTATTTATAAATTGTTACAAAGACAATAGCTAGTGATGAGGAGTATTAACTGCAAGGTCTTTGATAATTCAAATATGATAAAAAGTCCTCCCAATCTAGATTACAAAACATGGGCAAGCTTTTGATACACTTGTTTTATCTTCCTAAGGACAAAGAGGAAGTTCCTAAGAACAAACACCAGCCAACATGATCTATACTTGGAAACTAGCCACACCTTTCTCTCCCTTAGGGAAACATGGAATAAATTGTAATATGAATTAATTTGACAAACCAATTAAATGAGAAGTTGACTGAGATATTATTATATAAAAAATGGAAATCTCATCTATAGTACAAGATTCAGAAACTTTCAATGAATGTATTTTAGATGTGAAATATTTCTACACTAACATAAGGTAGTTATCATGCCACAGACCTTGAAAACATTATTTGCAATCAATTTGTTATAAGGCCTTGGTTATGATTTACAATGCACTCTTCAGAATGGTTCTCTTGGTTGCTATGTGTATTTACAACAAGAATGTAAGCCCAAGTTCACCTTCTTTCATTTAGTCTGTGGAATAAGAGCTTAACAGACATTTCTTAGAAAAAAGAATAAAATGGAATGATATTCAATGTTTACCTATTTTATTTCTGAAACTCTAGATTGGGTAATGTCACTTAATAAAGTTGAGAAAATATAAAGAGAAAAATTGTTCAGAAATGCTACTATATTTAATATAAAAATTAACATTACCTATAAACACATTCTTAATTCTAATAATAATCACTGTTTTTGCTCCAAATTTAATGTTAAGGTAAACTTAGTTTTATATATCTAGTAACCAATTTGACACAACAGTGCTATGCTTTTTTTTTAAGTATAAATAATATTCTCTCCTATAAAAGTTATTATATGTGTTTAATTCAAGGACCTACCTTTGTTTTGTTTTTTTTTGGTTTTTCTCCGGTACCGGGAACCGAACTCACGACCTTGCGCTTGCCAGGCAGGCGCTTTTGCCGCTGAGCTAAATCCCCAGCCCTTCAAGGACCTACCTTTGAAAAATTACTTTAAAACAAAATTAAACACACATTAAATATATCTGAGTGCTTGTGTATGTGTTTGTATAAGTATGCATACATGCACATAGATAAATACAGACATTTTGGGCTACAAAGTGCTGCATTATCTCATAATCTGACATCATAAGCATTGTCTATTCTTCTGCAAAAAATGAGCTTAAAAGACAAGGAAAGATGATCACATTATACAACCTCTGCAATGTGGCTGCAACCTGTTAGGTGCATGTGACAACTCATCTCAGGACATTAACTGCTATATGTTCCCTTGATAGACTGCTCTGAATTTTGTTCAAAAGACCCCATGTTTTTGATATCACACACATGCCAAACGTTTCTGTAAAAATATCAAATTAATGCTGAGATCACTTTACAACATTTTGTTCTGTATTGTTCACTTTTACTGAATGTGTCCTAAATAATAAACTCTGGCCTCTGGCGATTTTTCTCAGAATGGTTATGATGAGAACTCATTCATCTAAATCTGCTGGCCAGTGGAATAAAATAAATCAAGAATTTCCTAAATATAACAATATTTGTGTTCACTAGATAATTGATGACTGCAGCTGCACTAATTAAAACCCATCTGAGTTTCATTAATCTTGGTCACCAGGACCAATTGCCATGCACTGCACCTCATGCAAAGCCTTGCACCCTCGCACGCAGGTCACATTCAGGTGGGCCTGACTCCTACATTCTCATAATGTGAAATACTTCAACTTAATATGTATAATTAGAATAACAGGTAAGTGTGTAACCATTTAGAGAGTATCTCAAATTGTCAGAATCTAAATCCTGCAAATAATATAATTAATTTTTTTTGATCAGGTAACATTTCAATTGCTATCCATCCTCTCTGCATCTTTAAAAAAAAGTCAGTTATTTGTGGTCCATAAAATGTCTACATGACCAGCTAGAACTCATATTAACTAAAGCAACCTATAGGTTATACTTGGCTAAAGTGTAAATACAGGAACAACTCTACAATTTATATTTATATCTTAAATTTGTATTTAAGAAAAGACAGTATTTGAATAATCAGTCCTATTAAGATGTCACCACCATAAACTGAGTTTTAAGTACATTTCTCTCTAAAAGGGTATATTATGGAAAGCAGTTATCCAAGCAAACCAAGAATAGTATAATGAAATAACAATTTTCACTGAGTACTACTTGAGTAGGAGTAGGATACATCTATCCTAGGTTAGAACAGAGGACAGAGGTCTTGTCAACTTGAAGGGATGGGGAGAGGGAGGGAGAGAAGGACTGAATTACTAGGCAAGAAAATACATGATTTAAATTATGATTAAAGTGATTACCTTGAACATCATTTCAAGAGTTATATGCCAGAGTTATAGTAGTTTTTTAAAAAAGAAAAAAAATAATGAATTTTGGAAGAAACAAATCAAAAAAAAGAAAAGGGAAATGGGCAGTAATGAAATATTTTAGTCATGTGATTAACAGTTTTCAAAGAATTTTCATCATATTTCACTAAAACACTTAAAATAGCTGGACTTTTAAATAAACGTGTCAAAAATGCTAGAAATTAAATTAGTAGTATTTAGTATTTTTAAATTTTGCCCCTAAACTCTTTAACTTTCAACAAAACAGAAAATACTAAAGAAACAATATATCATTTTGCCCAATAGTTACTCTATAATTTCAGTTATAATTTCATGAATGTATTATTTTTTCTAATTTTTTTGTATTGTTTGGTTTCAAGAGGTTTTCATCTGAAATGATTAGCCTTCTTAGAAGCAAAAAATACCTTCTTCAGTAGTAAAATATGTGAAAACCAATAGATCTGTACTGCTAGCTTATATTATACGAACGAAATAGAAATCAGGATCTATATGACCAAGTCTTTAACATTCCACAGCTATATATATGAACAAGCATATTCAAATACAGGATTCAATCTTATTCTTTCTTTCAGAAATCAGCCCTCATCATCCCAAGATGTGCTGTCCAAGATAGTAAGATTCACAGGAATGACTTAGCCTTTTTCTCAGAACCACATGACTGAGATGTTGACAGTTAAGCAGTGCCCAGGCACATACAGGGTGTCACTGCAGTCTTGGGAGTGTGCACAGGGACTTAGGAGCCACCACACCTCCGTACTCTTACCTGCTCACTCCTGTAAAAAGTCTCAAGTCACAAACTCCGACTATTCCCCCATACCATCACCACACACACAAACACACACACATATACCTTCTCATTTGGAGAAGATACACTTGGAAATTTTACAAATGTGATCTGGTTTACCCTTAGAAATGCTCCTATTTGTTTGATCAATTTTGCATGCCTATAAACTGAACAACTACTTTGAAGATAAAACTATGCAATATAACAACCATTGTTAATTTCCTAACATCTTGTTTTGAAATTGTGCATTTTTTATTTTTTATTCTTTTTAAAATAAAAAAAAAAAACATAAAAAGTGCCTCTATAAGGAAAACCTCACTCCAGATGTTATTATTGGAAAGGCAGAGTAACTCACTCAAAGTCCTACAAGAAGTGGCAATGAATAGCTACCCAATCAAGTTCATATGTGACTAAGACATAGGGTTTCACACTTCAGTACTATGCAGAATTTTCAAAGTAGAATACACTACAAAGAATCTTTAAAGACCATCTAATATTCATGTTTACATCACTAAAATACAGGCCCGGCATGCTTTAAAGTCCTGCCTTAAATGACAGCAAAAGCAAAATTCTCCTAAATTCCAATCACAGATCTTCCCACGTTAACACAAAAGAACAATACTCTGAGTATATAAACTAGCCACTTACTGGGAGTACAAGGGAGGAAAGAAAGATGTAATTATTCTTATATCACAACTCTTGCTGGTATCTTTTCAATGATCAGTGCTGTAGTAAAAAAAAGCTTCACTTACAGATATTTATATAAGATACAAAACATTTTATATTGTTATTTCATGGCTCTATTATACTGTCTGATTTTCTAGATTCTACAAAAATAGGCAGAAGATATCACTCACATTGAAACTATAGATTCAACAGCTGAACCCTAGCAATATTAATGAAAATGAGCATGTCATTTTCCCATGATGAAAATATCTTGCATGCCATGTCAACCACCTATAGCAAAAGTGTGTTGGTTCAGGTCTTATATCCTATGTCTTCTAAATCTTTCTAACATTCAATAGTCTCAATTGCTTTCAAAGAATTTTGAAACTTTTCACCAAGTATCACTTGCAAATAACTTCACTGTCATTATTTCAAATAATTAATAAAATTTCTTTAGTACCTCAAAGAGTCAGTAAGTACCATGACAAGCCACTGCTCAGTTCTCAGCACTGCAATTCAGATCTTTCTTGAGCTTTTTGTGAGGCTTTCAAATAGGGTTAGAAAATAATTTATGAATGTGAAGAATTCTATATAAATGCATGTTTGCCACACCATACAGTATATATAACCATAAAGCCAAGATTTTTAAGGAACAAATTTATAATGAAAAATAGATGTTGTTAATAAACATCTAACTCGATAATGCAGACAAAAAGCCTTACCTGGGAGAAAGAGATGTCTAACTTGGAAAAAAAAGACTCCCAATATGAGAAGAGGATGAAAATTGGTTGCTTTGAAGGGGGGAGGGTGTTTCTTTTTATTTTATTGCATTTTATAAATATCATAAAATAATGATTATTTACAATGAAAATTATTTTCCTTCTTTAAATGGACAGATATCACACTAGGAAATACTTTACATGACTGAAAAAGAGTATGGTCACACATTACAGTTTGCTGACAACCGACATAAACACTACATGTTATCAACTTTCTCCTTCATTAGCCATATGACAAAGCTGTTTAAAAGCACCACAGATATGAGAGGAGGCCTCTATCTGTATTTCCACTAGCAATTTCTTTCTCATGTTTGACAAGATAGAAAAATAAGAAATTAAACTAAAACGCTAAAAAGAATGAAGACCAGTGGAGTTTTGATTCTTGGTCAGACTAATAGAAACCTGGAGCCTTACACAATATAAGCAAAAGGCTTCTAAACTGAAGTGAGGATTTTAAGGCTCACAGTGTTCTGAAGTGGAAAAGGCTTAGGAGCAAAATGCAAAGGTAAGCAACTCAAATGGAGCCTGCAGGAAAAAAAGCAGGCTGATAGCAGACAGACATAATTAGAGATAGTACTGTCACCTTAGGTATCGCCCCCCGCATCTTCCAAAATCACATTCCTCAATGCTTTATGTTTATGGGTTGTGAGGAGAAAGGCTGTTTTTGGTTATTTTGTTTATTCACAATATAAACTATACAAAAATTAAGTATAAATAGAATTCAAGCTCTACTGCAAAATAGAAGAAATTGGTTATTGAGCCTATGATGCCCAGATACCTCTCAACAGAACATCCTAAGAGTAGAAAACAAGAAAACAATGTAACAACATTTGCAGACAAAATTATTTCTATATTCTCTTGAAGTAGTCAATATTTGAGAAAACTCAGATGTCCTAGCAGAAAATTTTAACTATTGCCTATCATTAGACATAGGAAAGGCTATAAATATGATGCTAATAAACAATGTATCAACAGGTATCATTTCAGGATGTCATGATTTATTATACATAAAAGCAGAAATTTCTATATTCTGTAACCACATTCACATGTTTTTCAAGGACTTATCATACTGTAATCATCGTAGCTTTTTTTATGGAAGAGAGGCTGCTGGGACTGAAGCAAGGGTCTTCCCCCAAGGTAAGCTCTATAACTGAGCTATACCCCTAAACTCCAATTAATTTTAATACTAATTTTCTTTAACCAATTCACTAGCATCTCTAACAAGTAACTGCCAGTGAGGCATGAAGTTCATTAATTTCCTAAATACCTTATGATGGCAGTAAGACAATGTATTTGGTTTTTCAAGGAATAGTGTTATTTAGATGTTAAGGAGTTACACATGACAGTGCTTTTGCTGGTCTAAGACATCATTTTCAAGTATGCTGTTTTTCTTCCTATTAATAATCAATTTTAAAAATTAGTTTAATAATGTGGCATGGTGGTACATGCCTGCAATCCCAGCACTTGGAGGCTGAGCCAGGAACACTACTACAAGGCCAGCCTGCGTTACACAGTGAGTTCAAGGCCAGCCTGAGCTACATAATACAGAAGCCTGTCTCGAAAACATCAAAAACAAAATCAGTTGAGTACTCCAACTACTTTAAAATTAAATTCATTTATTTTTATCTCTCTCTGACAATACTAGTGGATTTACTTATTCTTTGGTATTACTCATTTCCAATATACCTGTAAAAGGTCTGTCCTCTTCAATGAAAGTAATACCTTTTAGAAGAATTAACTCATGTTCTTTTTGTTTAATCTCAATCTTTTCCTTGAAAAATTTTACTGTATAGTATTGTAATCTGTTCAAAAATATTACTATTTCTATTAATCCTCCAGCTATACTCTGCTTCTGATGTTAAACTGATTTACAAATACAATAAAAATTTTGAACTTCCTAGAATTTTATTATTGTTTGAACACCCTCCAAAAAAAAAATAAATAGGAAAACTATTAAGAAATAGAACAAAAGTGAGCTAGAGTCCAAAGCAGTCTTTGTTTCTACTGACTTCCTTTAACAACAGTGCTTACTACAATGAAAGAAGGTAAGCTATCCCCTTGTGTTTTGATGAAAATCATTTATTTGCAATGCTTTTCAAAATGAAAAGTTGTAGAAACCAGTTCTTGCTATATCCTTAATACTGGATTTTAGCTAAGCTATCTCTTGGTAGATTATGCAGAAAATTGTCCTATTTTGCTGATTGAGTCCACACAATAAACTTGAGGAGCAGTGCTTTAGCATCAAGATCATTTCACACTGCTTAAATTCCTTTCAACTTTTAGAAATCTCAGGTAACAATGCAGAGAGTCAAGGATGACTAAAATATAGTAAAAACTCCTATACGTTCTCTGGGATCTCTTTTGCCCTTCTGGTTGCCTTCCATGCCTGGCACCCTGAAGGCAGCAGTGCATCCTGTTCTCTTTATGTGGGTCACAGATGGCCTGAGCCACATGCCTGAGTCCCGAATCATCAATCAGGATCACTTGGCTCTTCTTCCTTCTGGTATTTCCCTTTCTGAATTTGCTTTTCAATCATCATTTGTATGACTATGTGCCCTTAGCCTCTTCTTAGGCTGATCTCACTTCAGTTTATTTAGAGCAAACCAAGAAGGACTAGTTTAACATTGAATAGTCATTTACTGGCTCCCTTTCTGCATATCCTCTG
Source organism: Chinchilla lanigera (assembly GCF_000276665.1). NCBI lineage: Eukaryota > Metazoa > Chordata > Mammalia > Rodentia > Chinchillidae > Chinchilla > Chinchilla lanigera. The sequence continues at coordinate 58,294,524 of NW_004955402.1, read as the reverse complement.
GATCCATTCAGATTCCCTACAAACAAGGGCCTGAAAAACAGTTCCCTTATTTATAACAGAGTATCCCATTTTGATGACTCTGAAGATATGATTCTGTATGAGTAATTTTAAGTACTTACAGTAAACTGAAAAAATTTTGAAAGTCATATTGTTTTCAATATTTCTTATAAATGATAAACACTATATTTGAATTACTATTATATATTGCTATTACACATCATGTATAAGTAAAAATTTAACATTATTCCAAAAGCCACTATTAGATCAGTATGCTATAGACAGATCACTCAAATTACTTTAATCCTTCATCGTAAGTGTTCAACTGTTATCAGTATGAATACAGGTTACCAGAGGAAAGCAAAATACTACCTGTGCCTTGAAGAACCTACAATTCAGGGGAAACACAGTTTCCAAGTGGAGGACAAAAGCTAGGTCACAGGCCTGATACATAAGGAACATCCAAACAGGTGAAGGACCACAGCATCCAGCTGCAGAAATACAGGAAGGGATTCTGAGGAGCTGATCCCTGAATGGTGACAGAAGGGAGCCATGTCAGAAACAAGGAGAAAGCATGGCCTAGTCAGAAAGATGAAAGTAATTCCACGGGCTGAAGGAGGAACGGAGAAGAATAAGGTAATGAGAGTTAAAACTGAAAAGAGGCCTGTTAACAACAGACAGCCCTTGAGAACTGAGGGCTGTCTTATAACTCAACTATTTTAATGTAAGATTTTCCTGAAATTCGCCATTTGTGTCTGTATACACAATATGCTAAAAATACTTTTCTAAGACATTTGTAATGTTTAAGCTAAATTGAATATTTAACAAAATTAGAAATTTTTCTAGGCATTTACTGGAGCTATTATATGTTTACTATATCAAGTATTTTGAATAAACACAAATAAAACAACATGATATATCTCTTCAACAAGGTAGCATTACCAAGTGAGGTGAAATCTGTATACTCATTCATAAATTCAATATTTATTGACCCGTTCTACCATAAACCAAGACAATGGAAAAAAGAAAAAAAAAATCTAAGCAAGATTCTGGGATTCTCTGACCATAATCTCATTCTTTCCAGAGTGGTTATAAATTTATAGAGATTGTGAATAAATTACAGTGTACAATAAGATCAGATGTTCTAGTCACCTGCATATGAATCACAGGGATAATAGAATAACTTCATTATGTTCTTTTCATTTGTAAAACATAAAAACAAATGGGTAAAGTATACCCATTTGTTCATTTTATTTTCAGAGACAATATAACTCTGAGTAAGTTCATGTTGTTCAATATAGTTCTATTTTTAACCCCATGTAATCTTGATCTGATTAAGTAATTTTAATGATCAAAAGATTGTAAATTTAGCATACTTTTATTTACTTAATTGTTTGGCTTATCTCATCAAGGTTAATTTCCACTGAAAACAAAACAGTAAGTACTGAAAAAATATTAAGAGAAAATACTACAAAAAGAAAAGCATCATAAAATACATAAGCCTGACAACATATTCACTAGCATATTTTCTCTAAAGCATCACTGCACCTTGTACAGCCCCCTAGATGGATCTGAGAGGCATATTTGCACCTTTAGAACTCATGAAAAGTTGGTTTTAAATACAGGTAAAAAAGAAAACAACAGTATATACAGTATATATGGAATAAGCAAACATCTGTCTAAAACAGTTTACTCAACAGGTCAAAGTATATGTAAATGTGTTACACTGAAAAACAAAAAAAATCACTGGGGACAAACCTCAGGGGTCAAAAGTAGGTCACTGTTTCTCAAGATACAATAAAGATCTAACAGAGAACAATATAAGATTAGAAGGAAAAGCTGCTAAAACTATCAATATGAATGATATCATTACTGCAAAGGTCATTATGAGAAAGTTCTAAACATAGCAGTGAATGAGAATTTTAAAATCTCAGAAATAATACTGTTTTAACTTAAATAAGTAAAAAATAATTTATTTTGAATACATGAAGTACATGTAACAATGCTATAATGGCATTTCAGAGAATCTGTAAATTTTTGAGCCAATACAGAGAAAATGAAATTATTTATTGAATTAAATCCAAGATTCTTGCCATTCCTAACATATTTGCTAGGTGGTGTAGGTAACTTAAGAATGAGGATGAGAATCTAGGATCTGAAAAAGCCCACAAGCTAGCATATAATGTAATGAAGAAACTTGAAGCATTTTTCACAAAAATTCATGCATAAATGTTTGAATGAAAACACAAAGATTAAAGAAATCTAAGTCACGAAAGATTTAGTTATAAGGAACAAAAATGACTAATTTCACGTAAGACATGTAATACCACAGAATAATCCAGAGAATAAATTTTCATAATTAAAAAATGCTCACAATTTTGAACTGCAATCTCAACAAGAAGTACAAACTCACTTGTGAGATAACATGAAATGCAATTTCAAATGAGCCCGAGGTTGAAGAAGAACATAATGGATACCTGCTGGATCTGAAAGATTGAATATATCTTCTTTGCAATGATCTTCATCATTGAATTTTCCAAAATCTGCACATGGTCTAACTATACTAGTGTTGTTGGGAAAAAAAAAATACCAAAAAACACTTTTTTTAAAGTATCTACCACAGAATCCTTGAAATGATGCCAAAATTACCAACAATACCCATGACCTTTCCATTTATGTATTGACTGAGGGGCCCAAGGCAGACACTTACTTGGGTGAACATGGATCACACATAGGACACATAAATATATAGATCATACAATTATATAACATGATTTTCAATGGTAAGTGTTACAGGAAAAACTAGGTAGGTCTTTCAGTTTTAAATTGAAACTGAAAGGACAGCCCTCATTGAGAAGGTACGTACCTGTAAGCAGAGACTTGAAGGGTAACAATTAGCTGTGACAGTGATATAGCAAGTGAAAAGTTAACCCACTGGGGTGGAGAGGTGGTATATGGGACTAATTTTGCAATGCTTACTGGTTTCTAAGGTATACATGTTCCCACCCCTCCAATTTTAAGCAAAGATTACTGATCAATTCACAAAATTCTGTAAGACTTAATCACTTCCTGGCCTTATGAATATGAGCTCTAGCATATTACTACCTGAGAAATTCTGGCAAAAGAAGGATCCAGGCAGTACAAACACATTAATGTGGGCATGTCTCCCATGTAAGGCAGCATCCTGGAGAAAAATATAGGAGGGACAGGACACAGGAGGGTTAGATCTGAAAAGCGAAAAGGGGCTTCTTCAAGTTCTGCACAAAGGAGTGACATGTTCAGACTTTGAGCTGAAAAGACACTGCATGAGTGCTGTCTGCTCAAAGCCTCATGCACTCATAGTTGGGACTTTTCAGAGTTGGCTAAATCAAGATCCCAGAACACGGAGGCAGAACAGTTTCCCAAAGCTGTGCTCCTGGACTTCTTGGGAGAACGCAAACAGGTTTTCAATAGGACGGACGGCTTACTCCTGATGTCAGCCTGAGATGTGGAAAACCAGCACTGCCTCACATAAGGCACATGACCCCTATGTACAAGTTCTTGAGGGTTTCCTCAAAATTTGGACAGCACAAAGGGACACAGATGCCAAGAAGAGCTTGCTATTGTGGCTTTCCTCATGATAGCCTGCACTGAGTCCTCCAGAGTGTACTTTTATCTTGCTTTTTTCTCTTTTACTCAGACCAAGTTCATTCTGCAGAGCCAGCTTCTCCCTCTTGCTTCACCTTTACCTTTTCAAATAAAGTCTGTCACTTCTTATGGAAGAAAAAGAGGTGGTAGTGATACTAAATTAGTCTACTAGTTAGAATTAGCACAATTCTAGATGTGGATACTGGAAGTACCTTGGGTATGGGTGGGACCAATCAACAGGTGTCTTAGCTACTTTTCTCATTGATGAGAGAAAATATCTGACACCCAAAGATAAAGGAAAGGTTTATTTAGCTCATAGTTTGTAGACGTTTCAGTCCATAATTGGCTGGCTCCAAGGCTGGGTGGCACATAGCAAAGGAATAACAGTTCATGGTGGAGAAAGAGAGCAAAAGCAACAACAGAGAGAGCAAGATAAATCTCTTTCTGTCCATTATATAGTGTCCAGTCTACAGGGATTAGGGTGGTCCCAATCCAATCAATGGACTGATCCAGCCAACTTTAACCCCAGCATGGTGCTATAAATCAATTCCACACTCTAGATTCAGCCATCTCTGAAAAAACTCCATGACCACATGAGGCTTTCAGGGACATCCAGACACAAACCGTAACAATAAGATCATTTGATGAAATATAAAGGGAGAAAAGGAAAGGCAGGTTCACTACTGCTGCTTTTGCTACTTGTTGCCTTCTGCTTGCTATACCATGAACTGTTTCTCCTCTGCAGCACCCCTCTGCTATGCTGCCTTGCCTTGGGTCAAGTTGACCTCTTCAAACTGTAAGCTAAAATAAAGCTTCCTTCCTCTAAATGATATTGAGTATTTTGTCTCAGGAATAAGAAAGTAACTAAGACAACAAGCTAAACGTGGAAATACTCAACAGGACTTGTTAGGAGACTGGAGTAATGCAAACGTGAGATGATCATAGCGATGAAAAGCAATCAAACTTTGAATCTACTTTAAATCTGCTGGAGTGGATAACAAATGTTGGACAGAAAAAGGTCCAGGATGATTCTAAAGTCTCCATATATAGAAGGGTGAAGTTTTGATTAATCGAGATAGAGACGTCTCTAAAAGAATCAGTTGCAGGTTTGCGGTAGCAGATGAGTCTGAAGTGGTGGCAAAGAGAAGAGTTATCCCTTTGGACAACTTAAATTTGAGATATGTATTAGGCAGCCAAGTAGAAAGACCAAATCAGTAGATAGAACAATATCCAGAGTTCTGAAGAAAGATTTCACTGGATATAACCAACATGAAAACTGTTGGCCCATAGATGTGATTTCACAGCAATGAAATGGCAGAAGATACTTACAAGAATGATGAAGATACAGAAGAGGTAAAGGACTGAGCCCTGTACCCTCCACATGCAGGATGAAAGAAGAGGATGAACTAAGAAAACAGATCAGAGGAGGAGTTACCAGTAAGGTACAAAATGAACCAAGAAACTGCATTGCCCTGAAATCAAGTGAAATAGTCTCAAAGAGTTATGTTCCCAAAGTCTTCATATTTTCAACTTCCTTCTGTAGAAATCTAAAAAGAATATGGACCACAATCTCAGTTAACTATATCCAAGAATTGATGATTTTTGAAAAATTATTAAATTTTCACACAAAACTTTATTGGAACAAAACAAAACCCTTCATGTTCTTAAACTCCCTTCCCAGGATGGCCTTCTTGCCTTAGAGCCATGGCAGCTATAGCTCTCAGTGCCAGAGGCATCCAAGCTAACTTCAGGCAAAGATCTCATGGTATACATGCCTCACAATGTGGCAGGACTTCTTTCTTCCAAAGGGAGCCTCTGGCTATCAGATAGCCGACTTCTTAAATACCAGGCTCTACTTCCAGAAGGACTAGCCATTCAAATAAAGATATGCTCCTCCTTAAACCCTGCTACCCTTTTGCCAGGAAAGGAGTAAATGGAAGCTGACAGACACGACTATGAACGGGTAACTCTCCATACATATGCTCCTAGAGAAGACTTATTAGACATACCCCTTACCAACGCTGATTTGACCCTTTTCTGTGATGGCAGCTCCTTCATGGAAAATGGGACACAAAAGGCAGGGTATGCAGTGGTAACTTTATATCAGACTCTGAAAAGTTCCTCACTTACACCTGGGAGTAGTGCTCAGCTAGCGGAGCTCATAGCTTGGAGCTTATCCTCTTTATGGGAGGCCATTACTTTCTCTCTTGGTGGAAATCTTTGACTATAGTCATAGTAATCCTGCTGATCTCATTATTTGGCCCATGCATACTTAATTGTTTCTTTGGCTTTGTCTCCTCCAAATTTAAAGCTATACACCTCCCCAAGATGAAAATGCCTGGTGTCTATCAAGGGTCTTTAGATAGACCCTCTGGAGAGTATCTTTGACTGCCAATCAACAACTACAACACCTTTCAGCCTGAAGAAGCCAGAGTGGTCATTGCCCATTACTCCCTCAAGACAGTTCGGGTTACTTGTCAGAGGGGGAAATGTTACAGGCAGCTGAGTTAGATAGAAACATTATATGCAATCAGACTTGAAAGAGCCAATATGGAAGATACCTTGCAAATGGAGATGTATTTGCTGTGGGCCAGACCTCAAGACAAAAGACTAAACAAATGTGCCCACATACCTCCCTAGGTATGGACATCAGGGATTGATATTCTTAATAAGTACTGATGACCATGAAGAGTCACTGACCCAACCCCTTACAAGAAAAGCCCCTGTTCTGTATTCATGCCCCCTTGCTATATGACTCACTTCCCCATTTGATCCCAATTTAATCAATTTTACCTAAACAATTCTTATTGGCTGCCCATACTTTTGTCCCACCTCATGTCTACCTAGTGATTTCCCATTTTTCCCCTTCCTTTGACCCACCTCACCTCGTGATTTTGCTCTATAAAAGTCCCTAGAGAAGATGGAGTCTTGGGCAACCCACTGGGGGCCCTCTTCTGTCTCTCTCTCAGACAGAAGTTTTCTGCTCCTTAATAAATATATTCTGCTCTTAAATTCCCTTTCCATTTATACAATATTCTTAGTATTTGCAGGTTGCCAAATATTCCCTGTATCATAAGGAAGTATTACTACCTGTAAGGAAGTATTACTACCTGTGATGACATAACCTACTCTCTTTTTGCCCAATTTATTACTAAGTACAAAAATATCTTGTTAAAGTTCATACATGTGCTCTTTCTATACATACACACAACACATGAACACCAGTTTTAAAATATTTACATGTAAGTACCCATGTATATAGCTTAATGGTCCATTTGTATAGATTCTAGGCAATTTTATATGTCAAGCTGATGAGGCCAAGTTTCCAGTCAGTCAATCAAACAGGAATGTAGGTGGAGTTATGGCTCTAAATATATATGATAACATTCATAATCACTTGAATTTAAATGAAGGAGATTATCATCTATAATCTGGGTGGGCTCCACTAAGTCAGTGAAAAGCTGTAAGAGCAACATTGCAGTCTCCTTAGGAAAAAAGCTCCATACATACATTCTACTTCTGCCTGTGAATTGCAGCCAGCTCCAAAATGACACCCTTATATCTTCTAAGACATCTCCAGAGCGAGTGAGTGTGTGCATGTGTATGTAAATGTATGTTTACCCTACCAGCTCTGTTTCTCTGAAAGAACCCTGACATACCATATTCGGATGGTAATTGGTAATTTAGAATGAGCAGAGGCAAATGTTTTCCTTTCTAATACAGATAAATCCCAATAAAATTATCTCTTAAATACATTAATAAAGTCTATAAGTAATTTTTAATTGCATTTATCAACACAATATATAAAAATATAAATGAAATAATTATCGTGGTTATTTTCTTGAGGCATTTTATTTTTTACAAGCATCTAACAGAGTTGTTTTTTAAAAATGAAAAACAAAATGTTTTATTTATTTTCCTTTCCAAATTTGAGACAATTCCTACAAAAACTTTGTAGAGAATATACTCAATAATGTTACCAATACACAGAAACCAAATTGAAAAAAAAGAAGGCACAGATGAACATTAGTTTGAAATTACAGATTAAAAGCATCAAGAGAAGATGCAACCTTGAGTAAGACCAAAAGTATCTGAAACAACCTAATCTGAGATAAAGAAGTAGCCAAATGTACTTAGTATAGTACATAAATAAGCAATAATAAACAAGAACAAAATATACAGGGCAGGGGATGTCGCTCAGTGGCACAGTGCCTGCCTGGCAAATGTGAGGTCCTGAGTTTGATTCCCGGTACCAATAGAATAGATAGATAGGTTAGACAGATAGATAGATAGGATATACAAATAAAATAAATATATTTAGCACTTGGTTCATGGTAGAGACTATAGTATAAATCTACTGATATGCTTAATATCTGTATTACAAATCAATGCCAACTGTTTTGAATTAAAATAGCTAAAGTAATGCAAAGAATTTCAATAAACAAAGCATATAAATTTTTTGAAACTTTGACTAGCTTATCATGAAAATGAGACCAATTAGGCTATACTTCCTGAAAAGAACTTTCAACATAGTTCTTTACATTACAATGCACATATTAAAAGGGGAGGAGGAGGTGAGATCTAAATAGCATACAAGGTGTGAGCTGAGGAGTCTGAATTGATTTGAATTCTGTACCCCCACTTTGTTCAGGACATTTGGTGCCTTGAGATACTCAGGTTATCAACTATAACTGTAGGAGGTACTACAGTTGTGTTTAGTTTTTGTACGAAAGATTTGTCAATATGGACGCCCTAAGCTCCTAGCCTACATTCAGGGACAGCAGGTGCATCTAAACACACATTTTAAAGAGTGAGTATAGAAAAGGCAAGACTAGGACTATACCTGTTTCCATTTTTAGAAACAACAGGAGTAGTCATTCAAAATATAAAACAAAACAAAAAAAAATATATAAAACAATCACCAATGTGACAAATCAACTGAAAGAAGGAAACTTGTATCTGACTAATGATGGTGAAAAAGTTGGATAAAGAGTACAAAGAGACCTGGACTAACAACAGAATGTAGGAGAACTTCAAAGATCACACCAGGGGATTAGCAAATTGCACATATTTCTGCTTTTCTAAGCTATTCTCTAAATAAAGAATGCATGGGTATATGGTAGAATGAATAACAGCTAGCTATGAAGTATTATTAATACAATTTTATGCTACTAAAATGTTGACATAAACTTTAAAGGAAGTCCTTAGGCACTAAAAAATTAAACGGAACTTTAAAATCTATAGGGTTAAATAGTGGTTCAAGAAGTGATTATGAAGTTTTAGAGATAGTAAACATGTGGGAATTATAATGAACAATACAGTTAAAACAAACAAAATACTAGAAACTTTCTACGAAACAGCCTGCAGGGATGTTTGAATTGAATAAAGCATGTTAGGAGACACTTCAGGACACAGCAATACTTTCCAGTGTATTGCCACTCTCCGCAATTGCTTGGAATGTCATAAAGCTACATAAGGGAAAGTATCTAGTTAATTGTTCAGTGTAAAAAGCATGTGTGAGAAGATAGCTTTTGTTTGATTTTGACAAGAAATACATTTTTTCAAGAACTAACATAAGGCTATCAAATGACCTTAGTAAAACTCACTCATACATTAATACAAATGACAGGGCTTTAATGGATGTTGTGGTCAAGTACAAATTTGCCACTAAATCTAGATATTTTCCTGAGTATAGAATTAAAAGTTTCATGACTGAGCACAATCACTTTGATCCATATAATTCTTTTCATATTTTCTTCATGTACTTGGTTGTATTTCCTTAAAGAAAGTGGTAAGTTACTGGAAAAAATGTTTAAACTTACACAAAAGAAAAGAATTAAACCCCAACAGTAAGAAAAATAATATCCTTTTCAATAAAAATGGACATTAAAATTTCTACTATAAAAATGGACATTAAAATTTCCACTATTAAGAAAACATCAAAACATTCAAAATCTTACATCATTATAGCATCTTAACAAAGAATCAATTCTGTAGATAGGATCAATATCTAACCTTGTGTTCATGTAACAATAATCGTACATTTGTATGTTACCAGTAGTAGACCTTATAATTTCAGCAACTTAGTACTACAGTTTTTAAAAGGTGTGCTTCATTGAATGATCTACCTCCAAGTGGCTTATATATGATTCATGTATATTATCCCATTCTTTAGAATGAAAATTCAGTAGTCAGTTCGTACCATGACTACTATCATACTAGCTAGTCTTAAAAGGTAGTAAAGCACAAAAAAGTGGAACTACCATGGAGCTTATCTTCCTTATAAAAAGGATGAGCCCATGTGAAATGTAAAATTGCTGCAAACTTCCATACTACTACTATGGCTTGTACCTAGCTCTCCCCCACAGCCTCATGCAGTCATAGGTAGAGTTTTTTGGAGGTGGCTGGATCTAGAGTATGTGAGGTTGGGATTAAGGATGTGATGCTGGTATTGTTTCATAGTGTGATGCTACGATTAAGGGTGCCCCACCCTGGGTGTGAGTGCTACTGCCCTAAGGACTGGCAGTCCAGATAAAACATAAGGGACACGAAAAGGATTGCTATTGTCACTGCTTGCCACTTGCTGCTTCACTACTCTGAGACTCGCTGCCTTCTGCCCACTGTGAACTATTTCTTCTCCGTGATGCCCCTCTGCCATGCTACCCTGCCTTGGAGCCAACAAACTATAAACCAAAACCACACAAACTGTGAGCTACACTGAACCTTTCTTCCTTTTTCTTTGGGCATCAGATATTTTGTCTCAACAAAGAAAAAAAGTAACTAAAATATTTATGAGCTCTTCATTTATAAATATATAAACAACACATTCACAGATTTTATTCTCTGATGACACACTGAGGATAGCAGAAGTAAGAAACCTTTGCTTGCTTCTTTTTTTCTTTTTGGTACTGGAAATCGAACTTAGGACCTTGCGCTTGCCAGGTAGGCACTTATGCCACTGAGCTACATCCCCAGCCTGCTTGCCTCTTATTCAACTATTTACACTCAGGAAAATGACCTCCTCTGGAAAGTTCAAAATCCACTGCGGGGAGCCTACTCCAGCAGGTTTCTTTCTATATAAAGTTGTTAGAAAACATAATCATGGATAAAAGAGAGAAGTGTGCTCCAGCATTTAATGACAAAAGAACAACAAAAGTTACTATTATTTAATTTAAAGTACATAGGTTAAGTATTTAGATGAATATTTTATGTTGTTAAATTTATCAAATGTGGTAAAGCAACAATAGGGTCCTCACCAACATCAGAAAAAGTGAATACAAAGTAAGATAAACTTTTAGCAGGAAATAAGAATGAACTGAAACTGGTTGTGGGAATTCAAGGCCTAACTATACTTTTTATCAGTTCCTTCCCTTACCTTGGACAAATAAAATCCTATACTTGAAATTTTCAATGTGGATCTGAGTAATAGTACTTCCCATAGTCCCACCATGGGTGCAGTTTATACTATATTACAGTAAGTATCACGCTACACATTCATTTGAACTGTGACCCCAAGCTCCAAAGAAGTTCACCCACTTTATATCTGCCCAGAACTAAACACTGGCCCTCTAACCATACCATGGTTCATAAAATATATTTTCTTCCCATTCAGCAGTAAGGAAAAAAAAGTGAAATGAGAGAAAATCAAAGCTTAAACAATTAGACCTTGTGAATTTATTAGGCTGAGATTATACAGTTGATGCTTGAGCCATAAAGGTGAGTTCTAGGTAGTTAGGATTAGCTTTGGAGCTCTTTTTTCTAGATCAGACAAAGAATTGTGAGCTTACAAAGAGTCCTAAATTACCTGCCACAGGGCAGTGGAAGATGGCCAATACGAAGCACAACTTTTGTAAGAAGCCATTTGAAAGTAATACAGTTGGCTGTAGTCACTGTTTACCTATACTTTAAAAAATGACTTTTCCTGCATTACACATACATGCACACACACATGCGTACACTCATAGTCACACATACACACACATGCATATATAGCCTATCTTCCCTAACCACTGTGCAAGTTATTGTCAGGAATCTAAAAGCTAAAAGAATTATTTTAAAAATCAGGAGAAAACCATATTTATTTATAAGACTAGTCAAAGGCAAAGTCACACTGATCAGAAGTGAACTGTGGAAGGAGTCTTAACAGCATGAAAGTAGTTTATGTTAGCTTTGCAAGCTAAGCAATCACTCCACAATTTCTCCTGTCTAAATGATGTTGGGTAGTGTTTTCACCCAAATTCTTTAACATGTGTCTCCTACAAAGTGGTACGTATGTGAGAATGTAAAAGAAAGACCATTTTTCTTCCATTTGGTACCCTCTTTGTTCTATGTCAGGCAAAGCAAAAAACTTTCTAAAGGTGGCACTGTCAACCCTATCTAAATAGATAGAAATATTTCCATAGCAAAAACTACATTATTCTGACAAAAAAAAAAAAAAAATCAAAGAGGACATCAGAAAATGGAAAGACATTTCCTATTTCTGGATAGTCAGAACCAATATTGTGAAAAGGGCCATATTACCAAAACTGACAGATTTAATGCAACACCAACCAAAATACCAATAGCATTCTTCATGAAACTAGAAAAAGTAATCCTAAAATTTGTCAGAAACAAGAAGAAACCAAGAAGAACAAAAGCAATCCTGGGCAACAAGAGCAAAGCAGGAGGTATCATAAACCTGGATTTCAAGTTATATTACAAAGCTACAGTAATAGCTGTAAATAAAAACACCATGGCAGTGGTATAGAAAGAGACATGTGCATCAGTGGAATACAGGATGCAGAAATGTTCAACCATCTGATTTTGCACAAACGGACCAAACACATATACTGGAGAAAAGATAGTCTATTTAAGAAATGGTGCTTGGAACTGGTTATCAAAATGAAAACGAATGAATCTAAATCCCTATCTCTCACCATGGACTAAAACAAAATGAAAATATCTCAAAGATTTAGACATTAAAATGTACACACTTAATTTGCTAGAATACAAAATAGGTAAAACTACTGAAGACATACCCACAGGTAAGAACTTCACAAAGAGAACCCCAATTACATAAGAAATAACACCAATAATCAACAAATGGGATTATATCAAATTAAAAAGCTGTACAACAACAAAAAAACAACATATTTATTATGTATCACAAAAGGTACTGATAAAATTTTCTTTTTTTTTTGTTACTGGGAATCAAACTCACAACCTCGCACTTGCGCCACTGAGCTATACCCCCAGCCCTGATAAAAAAAATTTTAAAGGAAAAAAATGTTGACATATAGAACAGGCTTGACAATAAAGCCCTGACAGAGATCCTCAAAGACATCCATCCTAAACTGTTCCAACAGGTCCTCAGAAAAATAAATACAAAACATCAAATTAAAAATATATAAACAAACAGAAACTGTGCTGACAATTTCTTCATGCCTGAATCACTCTGATTTTAAACATAAAGCAGGCTGGGAGTGGTGCACATGCCTGTAATCCCAGCACTCAGGGAGGCTGAGGTAGGAGGATCCTTGCAAATTCGAGGCCAGCCAGGGCTACAAAGCGAGTTCAAGACTATCCTGAACTGCATAGTGAGACCTGTCCCACAAAACAAACAAACAAACAAACACAAAGCAGAGAAGTAAAAAAGAAAAAGGGGGAGGGGGGCTGAGGATATAATTCAGTGGTATAGTGCCTGCCTGGCAAGCACAAGGTCATGAGTTCAATTCCCAGTACCAAAAAATAAAAAATAAAAAATTTTAAAAAGGGCCATGCTTACAGGAAGATACCATAAGAATACTTTAAAAAAATTCTAAACTGAACAGAAATAGAGAACAGTTTATAAATCAGCTGTAGCAATTTTATCTACATTATGAGAGGATGTACTAATCTAAATTTGCAGGTGACCTTAAAAGATTTCATAAAATAAGGGTGAATTGGTTAGTATATCTCACTATTTCTGAACAAATGAGACAAAATCATATATACTAATGTCATTGTGTTGAACCTATGGCACACGTTATTTATTTTTCTTTTAAGACAAAGGATGCTAACATATGAGTTCTTTTCTAAACTAAAACCTTACTAGTCAGGTTTAATTATAGTGTTGGCACTCTGCAATAAATAAGTGGGTTTTTGTGTTGCAATGTGGGCATTCAACTCTAAAAGATGTGCTATCACTGTACTAATAATATTTAATAAACTAAGATTAGATTTTTCAAGGGAATTCAAGATTCTCAAAGTCGCACTAGATTTTTTTCAGAAGAATTAAAAATTCTCATCATGTAAACTCAAGATTTATATACACAGCTAAACTATCATTTGTAGCCTCTGCTTCGATGTCTAGAAAACACCTAAGCACAAACAGTTTAAAAAGGATCCTGTGCTACATTACCAAAACCTGCTTTCCCCCAAGTCTCTAACTTATAATAAGAAACTACCATTTCTCAGTTACTTTGGGCTCAAACCCAAATATCACTCTTCCTCTTTCCCTAACATCCTTGGTACCTCCTTCAGAGAAACTGTCATGTGGTCTATTTTCAAGCACACCATCCATCCCTTCACCCTGTTTTCCCTGCCACTGTCTGGCCAGGCAGGTCTCTATGGTCTGAAGCCAGGACAACTGCAATAATCAACCAGTCCTGTATCCACAAACCAGGCAGAGTGATAGGATAATTGGGATGCTGAAGCTCTTCAAGGATTTCTGCTCACAATGCAAGGTTTTCAGGCTGACCTTGCTCATCTCTTTCCTATCACCGTCACCATCAGTTACTGTTTGGCTAACATGTGAGTTTAATTAATGTTTCGTAGAACTCAGCAGGCCTGAGCTTGTCTCAGAACCTGTCCACTTAATCTTCTCTTGATACAGGCAGCATCTCTGCATAAGCAGGTCACCACTTAAAGGCTAGTGCCTCAATAAAGTTGGGTTTGACAATCCACTCATGTAATGTTGCATTTCAGCATGATCTTACTGGTTGCTCTTTCCATTCATTTGCTTACCTGTTTTTTAGTTACTCCCTACTGGTAAAATTCAAGCTTTCTAGAGAATCTGAATCTGGTCTTCCTTATTTACAACTGTATTCTCAGCAAATGCAGCAGTGTTGCGCTCATTTCTGTCAACTTAAAATCAGGAGCTCAGAGGCCAAGATGCTCCTCTGTGTCTACCTACTGGGTAGAATGTGTGCCAACACTGGGATTGGTTGTTACATAATGGATATAAAGGGGTTCTGTTTGGCTCCTCGAACAAAATTTGATTTCCTCATCCTACTAATGGCTGTAAAATGCCCGAACTATCCTGATGGAACAATAAATAAACAGAAACTTTGTGTTCCTTAACGAGAAAGTGCTACTAGTGTAACATTATTGTAATGTAGGAAAGCAGAGTTCCCCAGGAAGGCACACTGGAATGGTATACTGTATTACTAAACATCAGATATACTTTACTCAAGTTGTAAAATATCAACCTGGAGCTTCTATTATCTGCCGCAGTGAGATGTTTGTGAGAATAATTCTCTTCCTCATAGCCTATTACATTTTCTTATTTTCACTTCTTTCTACTCAAATGATTCCTTTCCACTACTGATTAACAATACCAAATTTTAGGGTAATATTTTAGAAATACATTAGTTTCATAGAAAGAAATAAATGTGGAACAGATGAGTGGCAGAAAAAAGAATCCACTTAAATGTCAACTGCAACTTTGAAATTATTCAATTTCCTTGAGGATATTTTTTTCTTCTTACAATTTCAAAGGTCCCATCATAGTTAAAATCAACTTAGATAAGAATCTTATTTTATACCCACATGCAGTATCTTCCTGATTTAAATACTCTGTTATTCTTTATCCCTCACAGGTAACTAGAGTCAACATCAAAGTCAACACAATAATAATCTTTTTAAAAAATAAATCTGGGCTGGGGATATAGCTCAGCAGCATAAGCACCTCCCTGGCTAGTGCAAGGTCCTGAGTTCAATTCCCAGTACCAAAACAAACAAACAAACAAACAAAAAGAACAGCAGTCCTTAAGGGGGCTGGGGATTTAGCTCAGTGGCACAGCGCCTACCTGGCAAATGTGAGGTCGTGAGTTCAATTCCCAGTACAGAAAAAAAAAAAAAAAAAAAATTAAAAAATAAATCTGACTGTCTTCATTACCTCGGGTAAGTATGTGAATCCCAAAAATGTGAATCCAAACATTTCTTTGCTACCTAGAATATGGATTCATAGAAAGTTACCTTAATTTTTTCCCCTTTTTCATGTGTATTTGGTATTGGGGACCGAAGCAAAGGCCTTCACACTGAGGTATACCACTAGCTCTCTCTATTTTTTTTTACTTTTTGAGACAGGGTCTTTCTTGTTTGCTAAGCTTCCCAGGCTAACTCAAACATGCAAACATCTGCCTCTGTCTACCACAGTACTAAGATTATAGGCATGCACCACTATGTAAAAAAAATTTTTTTTAAAATTTGAAGATACCTTAACTATCTGAAGGAAAAACCACAAAGCTTCCAATTTGCCTAAACTGAATTATTGCCTTGCATCTGCATTTTCAACGTTAACTTTAGGAGGCAGGGCCAAGTTAGGAGAAAGTAGGTCATGGGGCATATCCTTAAGGGGGTCCATTCCTTTTTCTGTTTCTTAACCCCCATGAGGTAAGCAGCTTTGCCGCACCATATTTTCCCTACTGTGATGTTTTGCCTCATCACAGGTCCAGAAATGATAAAGCCTAGTGATCATGGACTGGAACCACTGAAACCATGATTCAAATAGCTCTTTCCTCTTTTTAAGTTAATTTTCTAATATATTCTCTCATAGCTGACACAATGCTCCATAAAAAAAGTTCTACAAACACAAAATGTCACTGAAGGTATTAAACCTCAATTATTAACTGCTGGGTCAATATTCTTCATGTGAAATATTTAAAAAGTGAAAACCTCAAATTAATTTGTGTCAGTGATGGCAAACCTATGGCACACATACCACAGTGAGATGCTTGTTATCAATGCAGGCACTAAAAGGTTCACCATCACTGACTTATATAATCCAAGAATATAAGAAACTAATGAACAATGAGAGAAAAAGTAAGTAAAATAAAACAGTATACTAATACAAAGAAGACAAACCAACCTCTTGATACATCAGAATGGCTACTATTAAAACAATTGGTTAATGTAACAGTTTTAAAGGTAATACATTTGCTACTTCACTGTATCATCACAATCTGATGAGGTAAAAATGAAAATGAACTCATTTTATAGTTTTGAATAATGAAAATCAGAAATGTTACATAATTTCCACAGATTCCAATACTGTACGTGTCATGGCTGGAATTTAAATTTGGCAGTGTTTAACGATAAAAATTATGTTCTTACTATATGGACAGAGATAAGTTTAAAACAAAAATGTAATGAGCTTCATAAAAGTTAGACACATGAATCATACTCAAAGTTTCTCAAACAGATTTTCTATTATTTACTACAAGTTGTATAGGATCTGCAGAACCTATAGGTATATAGTGATACAAAGAATAGATTCCTGCCAGCTATGATAAAAATAAATAAATGCTTCTGGCAGATATTCAACAGTATTTTAATGGACAAACTAAGATCTTTTTCATCTAGTAACTTGAAAGTACTTTTTCAACAAATTAATTCTAGCTGCTTCTTCAGATACAAATCTGGGTCAACATAAGGCCCTTGGTCAGCCAAGATAATTTTATAACACTACTGTGAAAGTTTTTCTGGCTGAAACAATGCTTACTGAGCTGAGGGGAAAAAAGCAAACCCAAAGAAATGGAAGTTTGTAAACCCTATAAAGCAGTCAGTAACGAATATCCAGAAATCTACTCATTTATGTCCCTTTCTCTATGAGGCAACTGAAAATCAATAGATCAATGTAGTAAGAACTTTTATATGATTTCCTAATTAGCCCCCAAACTAAGAGATATTCATTAAAAGGGCAGAAGGTGTCAGAACACTAGACAAGAGGATGCAGGCCCGGAGCGGAAAGGGCCAATCACCCTTCCAGAAGACGCAGTGATTCTATGTTTGGGTTTGCTGAGGAACATAGTAATTATTTATCAACGTGTATCCCTAGCTGCTCATCCCAACCTAAGCCTCAGCATAGCAGAAGTAGATATGGGTTGGCTATTCCTCAAACTTGAGAAAAATAACAATGTCCTTTAACTTGAACAACTTGATCTTAAGAGCCCCTAAATAAATGGAGTTCCTTCGAACCATGTTTATACTCAGTAATTCAGCTAATTTCCCAAAAGACCAATTTTGAAAAATATCAGCTATAAACCTGACAAATTACAGCTGAGATAGATGAGATGCAGAAAATGGACAGGGCATAGGCTAGAAGACATAGAAGGCTGTCTCTGTTTTGAGTTTTCTAAAATTTGCCACGTTGCTACATAACCAGAAAACCACATACAAACATCAGAATAGAGATGTGAAACAATGCCTTGAGTATAATTTCAACTTTGCACTAAGTGTAAGAGTTCCCTTAAATTTACACCCAAAATAGCCAACTGAAAAAGTTAGCTTTTTCCATTGAAATAGCCAACAAAAGTTGGTATGTTCTGTATAAGTCAATGTGTTGGTTTGGGTTTTTTTTGTTTTGTTTTTTTTTTTTTTTGGCAAGGGAGACAATATAATGCAGGATACATATTTTATAAGATTATTTATAATAGTTACCCAAAGAATCATAGAAAGGAGAGAGCAGGAAATCTGTCCACATACTAAGACTAAGAAATCTAGCCAAGGGCCTGGATCCCAAGGAAATGTCCTGCGTGAGTCCAGCTGAAGACTCCTACAACTCCAACTGGAAGCTTAAAGCCCATGACAGTATCTCTTGCAAGCCTGTATCATGGATCTGTGGTGGGAAGGCCCAAAGGTCAGTGGTGGAATCTAGGAAGTCTATGTCAGCAGGATCAAGGATCTGTGCTAGCAGGCTGAGGGATCTACACTGAAGCCAGAAAACAATGCACAAGTAAGAACCAGAATTCCCCTGAAAGGTACCACAGCCATTCTCAGCAACACTGAGGTCTCGAGCTCCCCCAATGATCAAGATGGCTGAGTTCCCATCAGGAAAGGCAACACCGCAAGCTTCTCCAGGAGACTAGGCTGTGCACCATCTTCCACTCTGGAGCTAGGGAGCGATGTTCAGAGTGAGGAACAGAGCTCCCCTAGAGTGAACCAAAGCTATTCTCAGTGCCAACAAGGTCCTGAGCTCCTTGGAGGATGAAAACAGCCCAGTTCATCAGGAAAGCCAGCACGACAAGCTCCTCCAAAAGAACCAACAACTCCTTACTGCTTCTACCAGCTCCCAACAGCCTTTTCTCAGTTCCCAACAGCCTCTCTTCTTCTTCTCCAGTTCTGCCTCTTATGCTGCTGGCAACAGTCCTCAGGTGGGCCGTCCACACCCAGTACGATGCTTAACTCAGTTCAGCTGGGGGTTATAAGGTGACCACCAGTTGTCAACCCACTGCAGTCAACAACTTAATAAATAAAAACCCAAATAAATATTCTGTTGGGTACTGAATGATAAGAAAAAGTTGTCTTATTAATGAATAAGACACAAACTTAGAAAAAAGAATTTCATGTAGCTCAGTACGTATGTGTGTTTATGTGTGCTCCTGCTGACAGGACACTGTGCTGAACTCAGTGCCAATGACAGTCCCCAACTTATTCCATATCAGATTCCTGCAACAATTACTTCATGCGTCCTAAACATTTTCTAATTATTTTTAAGCATTTTAATCGTTTTAAATTTCATATATGTCTGCTCTGGAAAAATACATTAACATAAAATAGGTAGAAATCTGGACTATGAGCTGATGAAAGCTGTGATGACATAATGACCAGTGCACCATAGGCTTCCTGTTGTAAGTAGAAAGGTAAACTTCGACAAGACAAAGATATGTAGCTAGAAACTGCAGATAACCAGAGCTCCAACCCAAGTTTTCAGTTTACCATTAAGATCTACATTGGACTATGTAATGTTGACACTTACATTCTGTTCATAGAAACTTAATAATGTTTTATTTTTTTAATAATCTAAATTTCAGAACATATATTAAGATAATGCAGATATTCCCAAAACCTTAAATAATAACAGTACCAAAGCTTTCAGTGCAGGTTATTTCTCTTATGTAAAAATGCTTAGAACAGCAAGTGTTTCAGATTCTGGATTTCTAGGAGGGAGAATTGCATTTATGTAATGATATGTCTTGGGAATAAGAATCAAATTTAACTTGAAGTTCATTTATGTTTCATGTATACCTTTCAGACATAACTGAAAAAGCACTTTATATAATATTTTTCATAATTTTGGGTAATAAAGTTTCCTGGAATAGAATTTTCTATTTGTGAAGTCATGTAGGTACTCAAAAAGTGTTAAGATTCTAAAGCACTTCAGGTTTCAGATTTTCAGGTAGTTCCTCCACAGAACAGACACTGATAAATGTCCTAAGTATAGATTGTATCCTAAGCCTTGAGAGAAATACAAATGCATTCTAAGCATCCTAGCCTTTTCTGACTTTGATCCAGGCCTGTGTGCTACCATATATCCTACTTACATTTTATAAAATATCAGTCTGTCTATTTTGTGGACCTCAAAGTTGATTACCTTAATACCAACCTGTGGTTTTAAATCTGTAGATTGCTTTACCACGAGTGTCACCACATGTGTGAGGTGAAAGTCTAACAATTCTTACTGTGGGCTTCTATTCAAAAGACTAAGTCAGAACATTGGGTTCTAATCTGTACAAAACAGAAACAGAAAAGGACAGAAAAGTAAATAGACACAGACAGACACACATACACACACATATACACATATACAGAAATAATAAAGAAGCAATCCAAAGAGTAATAGCTGTAGGGCTCTTCCAACAGCTACAGGATGAACAAGGTATAACCACAAAAAAAACTAACTAGGAATAACAAAATGATACAGGAGAACTACAAGGAAGTGATATTCTAGGGACCAAATGAAAATGTGCTCAAAGAAAGGATAAAGTGATCAACAGTGCAATGACTCCTTTTAGGTCAGATGATATAACGATTAGGATTTGACCACTAAATCCAGCACTACAGAAATCACAAATGCCGCAGTCAAGGGATGTGAGTAAGAATGAAGATAAATTAGAAAAAGTCTAAGAAAGAGCAGGGAGATAGGAGGTGAATTCAGCAAATACAGACATAAGATCTGCTAACTGGGTGTAGTCTGGTATCTGAATAGGAATGGGAAGCCAGGGAGACTGTTCTTGTATTATAATAGAAGATATTAGAGTTTTACTGCATCTGTGGAGTAAACTAGTCAGACAGAAAGAAAACTACCGATGTCACGGAAGAGAAAGGACAACTGCAGAAGCAGCAGCTAAGGTGCGTTAGTGTGCACAGAGGGCTAAAACACACAAGGGCACATGAGCTCATCCGCACTGACCAGAGGGAAGGCAGAACAGCCGGGCACAGATTCAGACAACTGGTGAGCTCCACAGTGGGAGTGAGGGGCTATGCTGCTCATCATATTTTCTCAGCACAATCAGAAGGCCGTCTGAAGATAATGAGTACAGAGGAGGACCAACTAGCAGTTTGACGATACTGGAGAAGAGGTAGGATACTCAACTATAAAGGAAAAAGGGCAAATGAACCAGAGAAATACCAGATGCCAGAACGTACCAGGATCCTATGCTTCAGGGTTCCAGAGGTAAAGGAAATCAGTGAGCACTGTTGGGCAAAGACTTTGCTGACAGCAAGTTATTTAAGAGCTTCTTCTAAACTAATTGGTGTCTTTTTCTAAAAAGAACTGTTTCTTCTAGAAATTATTTTTTGCAGTATACTATCTATTACAATTCCTACAAGTAGGAACTCTTTATTCATAGTCCTAGACATCTTACCTTCACATACTTAGTTGAGGGCATGAATATTTTGATGATACCAGGAACCGAGGAGGGGTATCCTTAACTCCTTGCTCTCCCTCATGCTTCATAATCACCATATAACCAGTTCTAACAGTTTTAATAATAAAATATTACTGGAAATCATCTGTAACCCAATAGGAAACATCTCAAGATTAAGCTGGATTCTTCTACTCAGCAAGGTTAAAACGTATTATGCAACACTGACAGCCAGAAAGCCACAATGCATAACCAGTATCCCTTCTTATCTTCTGCTTCCGCAGTGGTCTCTGAATCTTACCTATCTCCTCATCCCTAGCACTTAAAGACATTTGCACATCCATCAAAACTAGGATCCTCATCTCACACTTTTCTGAAAGAATTAAATGGAAAACAAACATCTTACATAAGAAAAAAAGTAAGCATGCAGAATTATAAACTCTAATTTTAAGTGTTGTACCCAGAACTTAATCCTTCTCTAGACCAGGGAACTCAGTATAGCACATTCTCAAAAGCTTTCCTATTCTGGGATTTTTGTGCAAAAAGTGATAGTTTGAGCATCAGATTCCTGAAACAATCCTCAAAATTTAACTTCATAAACACAACCGAGATAACAGAAAAAAATTAAACATTTTGTGCTGGGGGTGTGAGTAATTTACTAACAATAATTTTTTTAAAAAATATTATCCTAGTATAAGTTTCCACTACCGAATTTCTGAGCTAGTCCTCACAATATCCTCATACTAAATCACTTTGTGAGAGTGTTTGAGAAGTAAAAGTCTCTCAACCAAAATCAAAGGAACATTGCCAGATACATTCAATGCATTGCCCACATATTTTTGATTGTGCTCCAAGCAGCATTAAAAATAGACTCATCAATAAGAATTCAAAATAAAAAACAGAAAATAGATTAGTTATACAACTATATCTGCTCAGTTATTGTCAACCTTGGCTGAACAAAGAAAAGAGCAAGAAAATAAAATGAATACTGTTATAAAAACCACATTTCATACTACTGGAGTATTAAGAGGAAATATAACACACCAAATGAAATATGTTTCTTGGAAGCTGTAAGATCAGACTCTTAGTTTAAACTGTTAAACTTCCATATCACTGGATTAGTAAGATTCTATCACTCCCACTGGATGTATTTTGAAAATGAAGAACAACGTTAGAAGGGACAAATAAAACTCCTATGTAAAATAAAATTTTGTTCATGAAAATTAGGAGGAGGTAAAATATTTTAGAATAATAATTTGGATAATCCCTCATGATATAACAAGAAAATCAAAAACATGGTCAGAACCATTTTACCCAAGTACAAATACAGCTATTTCTGGAAGGTCTTTCCCTATTACTTTCACTAAAGTTTCAATAGCAAACTTTTATAAAGCTCAGAATTTTGTGCACCTGACCATGCTGACTGCAGGACTTCAGCTGATGCTTCAGTGTGTGCTGACATGTGGTATCACCTCTGAGGGAGGTGAAAGGCATGTCACAAGCAAGCCTGGTTTCCAGCTGTGACATGTCTCAGCACAGAAGGACAGGAGGGAGACAGAGGGAGAGAAACTGTTCCTTTATGATTTATCAAGAGTCATGCTAAAATGCTTTACTTTTTATTCATTTAGAATTTTTTTCTGTTCAACAGCCTTCAAGCCAGTTAAGTACAATAAAAATGTTTTAAAGTTATATTATTGAAATGTCTTAAATAATGATAGCCAGGATTGAAAACAGGCCACTTATGAATGAATGTACTCTATTCCTTAGTCCTCCAGAGAAGGCCACGGATACATGTGCTGTATTTTGCAATGGGATTTGTAGCTTAGCCGAAGTATGTGAGAAAGGAAGGAAGGAAGGAAGGAAGGAAGGAAGGAAGGAAG
>NW_004955402.1:58258873-58271035 GCF_000276665.1 Chinchilla lanigera | reverse complement strand
AGGAAGGAAGGAAGGAAGGAAGGAAGGAAGGAAGGAAGGAAAGAAAGAAAGAAAGAAAGAAAGAAAGAAAGAAAGAAAGAAAGAGACAATTAATAGGGAATATCTGAAGTATGAAAAATGTATGGGTATAAAAGGACCTTAGCTTATTTTAGTCAAAACAAGGACAATACTATAGAGAAGAAACTTGTTTTGACAATCTAAAAACAAATCCTGAAATAAGTCATTTTATATATTATAAAGCAAAACTACAAACTCAGATTGATAAACATACACTAAGTGTGTATGATGTAAACTTACACAACAAAAGGCTACAATGTCTAACATACGAAAATTAGAATGACATAAGGTGCTGCAAAAACCGAACTTTATTCACTACATGCCAGACACAAAAGAAAAACTCACCTTAATAAACTGAGTGTAGAAAAATGGCTAGCAAGTCATTGGCTGAAGCATGGAGCTGTACATGATTTGCCAGCTGTGATTTCTAATGTAACAAAGAAAGGAATTACAGACACAATCTGACTAACCAAACTTGAAAAAATACAAGGACACAAACTCCGTTAGTATCATGTCATAAGTCATCTGGAATTTCAAAGTCACCTCAAAGCTGGTGATTAATGTAGCAAATTTAAACTTCCATAAACTAACACATAGTAATGGTCTTTGTACATTTCAAAAGGAAACGTGAGAGGGAAATTTTGGGCCAGTGAATAAAACTGCCCAATTAAAATGCAGCATCTGACAACTAATGGGCACTGAACTACTGATATCCAATAACTTTGTGTTTCTAAAATTTAAAGTAGCTCTAGAATCTATTATTGGTTTAAAATGGTCTACAAAATCATTTCATTGTCACACTTATTCATCTCTGGAGGATTTAACATTTTTAAGTATCTTTATTTGTCCAAAACAAACTTCACAGAACTTTGAACACTTGTAGATCTTAAGCAACCATTAAATAAATATTTGGGAATAAATGAATGTCGTAAATAGTGGCATAGAAATTTAAACTAAAAGCTGTGAGGTAAATGAAACGCACAATATTCACTGTATTTGTACTTTATAAAGAAAATAGTATTGTAAAAGTTACTTGCTTTTTACTTACAAATTATTACAAGGAAAGTGATTTTAGAAACAAATGCCAACCAAACAACCAAATAAGAGGATGTGGAAATTAAGAACCTAAACCCTAGGAAAGGGAACAACAATAGAAATGAACTAATATGCTTTGTGTGGAGATATCATTCAGACACACCATTGAAACAACAACAAAGGACTATAGAAATGATGCCAATTTTGTTCTGTGAAATTCTTATGAAAAAAGAACCAGAAATTCACAGTGCTAAAAGACAGAGTGCCATATGAGATAGTAATCTGTAATATGTCTCTCCAATAAAAACAGCAAGATTCATCTACATGATCTAAAACAACCATACACATATGAGATACATGCTAATATATGATATATGTCATCAAAAATATGTGTATATAAATAATTACCTACAAACAAGGAATTTTCTTTAGTTAGCTAACTCCAGGTGAAGTGCCAGAATCCCGATGAATCTATGACTGATTTTTTTTGTTGTTGTTGTTGTTGTTTGTTTTTTTCCAGTACCGGGAATCGAACTCACGACCTTGTACTTGCCAGGCAGGCACTGTGCTGCTGAGCTAAATCCCCAGCTCTATGACTGATCTTTCATAAAGAGTTTCCAGGTGTTTCTTCCTTAAGAGCTGAAATTATTTTCTTTTAAGTTTACCTAATTTTACCTAATATAATCTTTTTATATCTCTCAAAGGAAAAAGAAAGTTTCCAATACTTCTGCAGCTGTCAATCAATAATTTGCTTACCTTCTAAGTATAATTTCATGTCTCAAATTCAAAGGATTTGTGTTCAAAAAAGTAAGCATAGTCCCTACTTGGATAGGTATTGTAGAGAAATTGAAATGACACATACAGAACTCTAAATATCATTGGATTGTACAGGGCTGGGGTTATACCTCAGTGGCATCATGCCTGGCTGGCAAGCACAAGGTCTTGAGTTCAATTCCTGGTACCAAAAAATAAATTAAATAAAATAAAATGAAATGAAATGAAATAAAAACCACTGGATAGTACAGAAAGCTTGCATTTTGTTTGTACAATAAAGAAGCAACAGAAAGATTATGCTTCAACAAATATAATTCATCAATACAGTCAAGTACAAAGAATTTAAAATATTAAAGTTACATTAGGAGAGGCATGAAATAATGAACAGGATTCGTTGTACGTGCTGCACCAGGCAACAAAGGATAGCAGTTCAATGCAATGCAGACTGGCAGGTGTCAGGTCTTGTCTCCATACCTGACCCCTGTGCAATTTTAGACAACTTACAATCTTGTCTGTAAAAAGCATTAACAATAAGAGAAAATTAATTGCATTAAACAATGATTTAATTAGTACTAGAAAAAGTAAAACTACTTCCTCATGAGAGATAAGGAACAAGACATGATAGAGAAGACAGCAACACAAGGTAGTAGGACAAACTCCACATACTGATGATTCTGAATATAACTACATAGGTGATCATATGACAAGAAAAAGTTGGAGAAATCTAAAACCAAAACTAATGTGGATAATAACATTTAACTTTTAAAAGTGTCATACATCCTAGGCATAAAAATGTTTATAAATATAGAATTAGTAGAAGCATCCTGATTTGTATAATCCATGTATTGAGTACAATTTTTATTATACATCAGGTATGGCCTTTTATTTCTTTTTGTGTGTGTGTGTGTGTGTGTGTTTTCCCGGTACCGGAAATCGAACTCATGACCTTGCGCCTGCCAGGCAGGTGCTGTGCCACTGAGCTAAATCCCCAGCCCCTGGCCTTTTATTTCTTTAACTTTATAATATGAACAGGATTTTTGAAATAAAAGACAAATCAAAGTAACTGTATAGTATGATGTTTTGATTATTTATAATGACCTTTTGTATATTTAACAAAGGATACATACTTATTACATTACTAGGAATATTCCACTTAATCCTTCAAAACAGTTCAAATAAACAAATTTTGGGATCTCCTCAAATTAATACCAACCAGTGAAAAATTAAGAGTATATTTTGCAAATGTAGTTTCAGTATTGCAACTAAAAGCTAAGTATTCAGACATAAGGGAAGACTCTATATTAACTATCTCTGTCCAAAGCAGAAGGTAGCCGTGGGGATGTCTGCTGCTGGATCAGTTTTTCCACCATTCATTTTCTAAGAATTTTTCTCATGCTATTTTAAAGATACATTAACAAATCATAATTTTGAAGTTTTCTATAAAATTAGAGACTTCCAATATTCTGACAAGATATATAGACAATGCAAGTTCAAGCACCCAGTACAACAACCAGAAAAGGTGGAATTATGACAACCTAGCTCTTAAAGATATCAACAAAACCTCAGTAAGTAAAATGAACTGGATCAGAGTCTCTCCTAGCGAAGTCAACGACATGTGGCCATTTTCTCCCTTGGTGACTTGACAATTGCAGGTAAGCTACACACACACACAATGCCTGGGGCATGGGATTTCACTAGGAAAAGTGAAAACCACCAGAAAAATGGCCCTCAACCTAGACTGGTATGACAGATTGGATGTTAAAGAAACAACAGATGCCTGACTAATCTCAGGACATTGGCCTAGGCAAAGTGAGGGGCAGGAGAAATAAGACAGTAGTTTTCTGTGGCCTCCCAGCACAGAGGAGACAGTACTGCAGTCAGAAGTGATCTGCCACAGCATGCCTCCCAAGAGATGGAACAACTGGGAAGATGCGTAAGTTATGAACCTAAAAAAATCAAGCTCAAAACTTCTACAGGACAAAAACAGACTTCCTGCAGTCTTTCAAAATGGAGGGGAAAGAGGCCACAACTATTTATGGGTTCAAACAAATCACTGGATGTTCATAAGGCAAAACTATAATAAAACACACAAGAGCTGATTTTTGCCCAAAGTGCAAGCTGAGCTTCATGCAGCTCAGTCTTAATGGATGATGCTCTTACTCCTCAGTTTTTCCATCTAAAAGGAAAGGGTCACCTTCCCTGTTACACCATACCATCAGAGCATTCAGCCTTGTAACACACCCTATTGAGCATACAACCAATAAATCACCATATATGTAAACAAGAGCTGAAATTCAACCAGGAATTCATGGCAATAAGCAAAACTCTGAAATAACTATGGTCATTAGTTTAAAAAAAAATTTAAAAAGGACAAAAAAGATTAAATATGTACCATTTTTATGTATCAGTGAAAAATAAATATATTCCAGTAAGAATTAATTAGTTGGCTTGAAAGAAAAGTGGACTGTGTAAAGGAAAATACTAGTAAATGCTAAACATAGTCAACAGAAAAAGATCAAGCTAAAAACTAAGGAGAAAAATGGAAACAACAAATCACAGCATAACACAAATATAGAATTCACATAAAGGCCAATGAGACTAGTATTTGGAGTCCCAAAATAAAAGGAAGAGAGAAGAAAGCAATATCCAAAGAGGGAATGGCCAAGAAGTTCCAAGACTAAAAAAAGAAATCAATTCTATATTCAAGAAGAACATCAGCCTTTAGAATAGCATGGAACCCCTACCCCTTCCCTCTCCCTCTCTCTCTCCACGGACAGACATAGACACAGATAGACAGACAGATACAGACAGTGACAGACATACACACAGACAACACTTACAATCACATTAAATCAAAGTGTTCAAAACCAAAGGAAACAAGAAAATCATAAAAGCAGTGGATGTGTAGGGAAGCATCGCTTTCCACAAAGGACAAACAACTACCTAGAAAAATAAAATATGATATGGGAAAAGCCAAGTTTGGGTTTAGTATGGAGACTCAATTTAAAATGGTGATAATAAAATCAGATTAAAGAAGTCCTCGTAGGTAATATGCCAAGTAGTTTTATATATACTAAAAAATACCTTGTTTCATTTTACAGCCATCTGAGATAAACAGTATTTTCTCATAACCATTAAAACACTAACCTACTGGCTAACAATCTCATAATACCTTTGTGGCAGACGTAAGAAACAAATTTTGCATTGTGAACAGTTATGCTATTATACTGCTTTCCTGCTTCACCCAAGAAAAGAAAACAAGAACACTGGTGAAATGAGTTTACTACAATATTATTTTCTCATTATTAACAGAATGATAAGCAAATGTTAAGGTCAATAAAGTAAAGGGAAAAATGAGAGTGAAGCAGTAAACAAAGGAAACTTCAAAACTACAAAACAGTGATCCATGCCTGCCTGTCCCCAACAGTGACAAGAATGGTGCTTGACCAAATCACATTTCTGCTCCTTTCTCTACCTGTCAACAGTGGAACACAAAGAACAGGAGAGAATCATACTATGTTACTCAGTGTAAAACCTCATAGCGTGACCCTAATGAATTGTAAGAGGAACACTCAATATCTTTAATGAGTAAATAAAATATAAAACGAGAATAATTGTGAAACTTTTGTAGTATCTTTTTTTAAAATGATATATCAGAATTCTGAAAATATCAAATGAGTAATTATAACAGTCTATAGGATGGAAAAGACCAACTATGAAATTATCCTCTTGAAAATTAAAAATAGAGCCAGGTATGGTGGCGCACACCTATAATCACAATACTCAGGAAGCTGAGCCAGGAGAATCATGGTGAGTTGGAGGCTAACCTAGGGTATGTAGTGAGTTCAATGCCAACCTGAGCTACACATCAAGATCCTGTCTCCAAAGGGTGGGGGGATAAATCATGGAATTATAACTTCTCATTATGTTAATGTATCTCAAAACAATAAACATATCAAAATGTTCTTAGGAAAAGATTGGAAACAGTAACTCTTCCTGGGAGACTCCAGGCAGCAATACCAAAGGAATTCTTTGGCTATCACACAACATCAACATCCCCGTGACATGGGTTACCTGAATACATCTCTAAGTACACAGAAGAGAGTCACAGTAAGGGGACATCAGAGGAGATTTGCTCCATAATAATTCACATGATAATAAATATGTGGGGCTGGAGCTGATTGGTCTGTTCTCTCACAATGATTGTGGACATATGGACTACATGGAGGTCAGTCGCCACAGTCAGGAGACCTACTGATTTTGATGTCACCATCCTTATCAGAAACATGCCAATTAGCAAAGCCTGGGGTCAAAGTCCAACTGCAGTCTTTAGATCTTAAATTACAGAAACCCATGGGCAATAGATACAATCTCAAATTCATCCCCTTCAACAAACTTATCTGAATAGTGATTCACTAAGCCTCTGAATATTTAAGAGTGTGTACTGATGTTACCAATAATATTTTGCACAAATTAGACCCCACTCAACCCTTGGAAGCTCTTTTGTTATTTGTCTTTAAGATATCCATATGAAGCATTTTCTCTCACAAGTTACTTTATTCTAGAGCCCACATCATCATCCTCTTTATCTGGTGACTTCTTGGTAGACTGCTCAAGCTTTGGTCCTCACCTCTCCCTTCCCAAAATAATTAAAGGGCTTTGAATAGCGTACAGACTTCAGTTTTGAGACGTGGCCACTGCCTTCTGTCCTAGAATCACACATATGACTTCCAAGTCAAGATCTCTACTTCAACATGGGAAAAGAAGCTCCCAGTATGTTTCACAATCTCCTTCTCAATGACAGATACTTTCATTTGTCTTATACAATTGCATACAATCAATCCTTTAGTAGGTGCAGCCAGTTTTGTCTCCAAAATCTATCACAGATCTGACTACAAATATCACTCTGGTCCACAAACAACCATCTCCCCTTTGAATCAACAACCCCCCCATTTCCTTCTTCCTGCCAAGACCTTCAGGCTCAGATCACTTCTGTTCATATACTGAAAACACATTAAGACTTTTGAAGGAGACATAGCAAATATTATTCTAAGTAATTACCAATTTTTAACTTGATTTATATGCTTTCATTTTATTGATAAGCCTAAGAAAAATTTTGAAATACAGCCATATACTAGTTCCAAAACCAAGATGTCATAAAACTGAGGTACAGATTTCAGTCTTTCCTTTCTTATACATATTTACATAAAAGGAGAGGCAGAGCACTATACAGGGAACACTCACCCTAAATCCAGATGTTCTAACTTCAGGTATAGTACAGTAGGCACAGGGAAAGTGACAATAATTTTTACTTAAAATGGTACATGGCTCATCCATCCTGCCTGCTAATCTATGAAGGATACCACTTCTGGGTGAGAGTAATATAAAACAAAACAGGCAAAAAAATACTGAAGAGAGCAGAACATCATTTCATTCACACAAAAAGAACTAGACTGAAACAACCAACCAACAAAATGAACCTCGTGGTAAAGGTCAATACATTATCTAAGGCTAAGAGTCCCCAAGTTTGGGGGTTTATTTTTGTTAAATAATCTTGGAATACTCTTTTATAATTTCATATTCCACCTTCAATTTTATTACTATGTGTGTATGTCAGACAACAGTGCTATCTTTTACCACTGTTCTGGCTTTCTCAGCTATACATTTTTTTTTTTAATTTAAAGAAAGAGAGGACACTTACTTCCCACAGCCCAGTACAATATTACATTATAAAAGAAACATTATTTGGGAATGATTTCATATTTTTATTTTCTTTCAAGCAAGAACATTATCATTAATGTGTCCACAGAATATTGGGTACCATCAATATTTGCTTCATGCTACATATATCCACTTGGTGCCACTCACCAAGTACTTTGCTGCTTATTCACCCCTACCATGCATTCATTAGAATTAGATTAACTTTAAAAAAGTAATTGAAGCTGGGCATGGTGGCACATGCCTATAATTTCAGCACTCAGGAGGCTGAAGCAGGAGGACTACTGTGAATTCGCTGCCAGCTTGAGTTACATGGTGAGTTCAAGTGAGACCCTGTCTCAAAAAAAAAAAAAAGTAATTAACTCTTCCATAATGGCATAATATAAATAACACAGAAATATATAACATAAGCAATAGCTAATAACCTTTTTTTTTTTTTTTTTTTTTTTTTTTCTGGTACCGGGAACAGAACTCACAAACTTGCGCTTGCCAGGCAAGTGCTTTGCCGCTGAGCTAAATCCCCAGCCCCGCTAATAACCTTTTGAACTCCTCAGGCTCAGTAATGTATACCATCTCAACATCACTTAGGCTTACGATTTTTATCAGCTGTTTGTTTGTTTGTTTATTTGGTTTTTTTGTTTGTTTGTTTTTTTCTGGTACCAGGAATCGAACTCATGACGTCGTGCTTGCCAGGCAGGTGTTGTGCCGTCTGAGCTAAATCCCCAGCCCCTATCAGCTGTTTCATACTCCAGTAGTAAATGTATTCATCTATGGGCACATAAATTGAAAATTTAAAAATTGTCCCGTTCAACAGATATAATTCTAATGACAATATCTATGTTATGTTTAAAAACTATCAAACTTTTTACAGTTTATTTCAATCCACTATGTATTGCTAGTAATCATAAGCCTTTCTAGATATTTTTAACCCCTCAACCAGTAATAGCTAAAGATACTAAAAAATAAAAGCCTTACTTCAATGCTATGAGTTTATAGTTGTCACTTTGACTTCATGGGGAATTGGTTCCAGGGACCCCCACAGATACCAAAATATGCAGAACCTCTTATGCAAAACGGCATGACATTTGCATATCACCCACCAACATCCTCCTCTATACATTAAATCATCTCTAGATTACTCATAATACCTAACACAATTTAAAAGCTAGGTGAATTGTTGATATTCTGTATTATTTAGGAAATAATGACATATACAAAAAAGCTTGCACATGTTTAGTACAGATGGGAGTTTTGTATTGTTTTTGGTTTAATATTTTCTATCTATAATGGCTGCATCCATGGATATATAATCCACAAACACAGAGGGCTCACTGTGTACTGCCAACTAGAAATGGGATGATTATTAACATTTTCATATAAATGTTAGCAAAGTGAAAGTGATATACAAATGTAAGAAATGTAAGAAAAAGAATAACAGTTCTAACAGTTAAAGAAGATCTTTTCATGTACTTTCACATGAGTGATGGCAGATATCAAACCATGATAGTCACATTCTACTCAATACATTTTAAGTGATAGGAGAATTATTTCTCAATATCAATTTTTACTCTACACTGAAGAATACATTCTGCCCAAGTATTTACACTTAAGACTAAAATGTTGGAGTATCAGCTTACAAATATAAGAAGGTACAGAATTCTGAAAAATTATTGCACTGGCAACTCATCCCTGTACTACATTGCAGCCAGTAAGCTTCCTAAAATTGTCATCTGCCATATAGAAATATTTCCACGGACATCCTTGCCACTAGGAAGCGAAGCTCTTTACCATGACACTAAGGGCACCCTGTGATCTTGTTTATAATTGTGTTTTTTTTAACGTACTTGTCTCTATGCATATGTTCCAGCAACCATGATTTCATTTCAGTAAATCAAGGCTATGACATTTGGATTCTGTTTCAAAATCTCTGCACTTTGTATTCCCTCTGCGTGTAGGATTCTTTGTTACAGTCTTTTTTTTAAAAATCGAGTTTCTACTTCAAATGCCTCAAGATACATAGCCTCTCTCTGTGTTATTTCTAAAACTGCATG
Source organism: Chinchilla lanigera (assembly GCF_000276665.1). Classification (NCBI taxonomy): domain Eukaryota; kingdom Metazoa; phylum Chordata; class Mammalia; order Rodentia; family Chinchillidae; genus Chinchilla; species Chinchilla lanigera. Next base: position 58,261,400 of record NW_004955402.1, on the reverse strand, counting down.
TGAATCTACAAATATTCCAAATAGCGTTTTTAAAAACTGCTTTAAAGTTGCCTTGCCTGAACAGTCAGTCTATAATCACTAGCTACTTTTCCAATGGCAACTTTCTGCTCTGTAGTAAAACATTACTAACTCTGTAGCTCCCACTGCTTTCTGAAGTCACAATGTGCTTACTTATGTTCTAACTGCCCCATAAGAATGTAAGCTGCATGAACAGAATATCTGTCTTACTTATCTCTATGATTTGGACAAGTGTCCTCCAAAGGATACTTCATTGTGGTATCATTGAGGGTTTGGTCCTAATGGAACTACTGGGAGGTAGTGGACACTTTAGGGGAGGGAGGAGTAGGGGAAAATCCTTGTAACAGAAAGGGATTTGAAGGGGATTATGGAATCCTGATCCCTTTTTCTTTCTCTTTTGCTTCATGGATAATGAGGGTGAGTAGTTTGTTCTATCAGGTGCTCCCCTCACCATGGTCATCTGGCATGCCTATCAAAGGCCCAAATCAATGCGTCCATTCTATCCTTGAACTTCCAAAACTGAATGAAAAGAAACCTTATCTCAGGTATTTCATTATACTGATAGAAAGCTGACTTACATTAATGCCACCCTGTTACTAGGATTGAAAACTAGGGCAAGACTCAGAAATACTGAGCTAAATTTAAATAATATACTTGAAATTAAGTCAGTTCAATTACCTGACACATTCTAGACATAAAACACTCCACTCTGCCATCTGTACACTTAATCCCATTTACTCCTTACAAGAATTTTTAAAGAAAACTATCATTTTCCATATATTTAGCAGAGTAAATTGAGTAACACAGGTTAAGAAACTTGGGTAGATCATAAAATAGCAGTGGTAGAAATCCTCATAATCCAGTACCACAGTTTTATTATTATTAAATGTTACTTCATGTCCTTTACTATACTTTGATTTACTATCTAATTTGATCATCATAACTGTCTACATTTTATCACATCAGCTTTATAGATAAGGAAACAAAAACATCTTGAGATTTGTGCAGGGAAACAAAGCTACTCAATGAACATAACAGATAACTCAGGTTTCCTTCAACAACCCTCCATATACACAGACCAAAATAGAGATTTAAAGTAACTGACACAAGGCCACACTGCTGGACACACAAAAGACTGCATTAAACCTACGTTGATCAGTTATTCATCAGATGAACTCTCCAATATAGCACACTGTGCCACTGCCCAAAGTGTAGGAATTTACAGCTATCACAAACTTGCTGAGATATGATAGATTTTAGTTAAGGACATTAGGCAGAACAAAGGAAGGGACGTACTGTAATTAGAATAAAAGTGCCTATAGTTACAACACATCAATATTTTATCATTGCTCCAAAGGGGTGCAGAAATCATAAGTGCATGATAGGAAACCACTGAAGAGTAAAGGGCTTCTGGGATGTGGGAAAAGAGAAGGGAAAGAAGGAGAAATTTTGTATGTATGTATATACAGGATAGATAACATGGTTGTTCTTCTGTCTGCTGTTTCTATGCTGAAAGAAACTGTCAATGAGTCTTTGGTTGACCAGTATTGCATGTCTATATCTGTTTTCATGAGAAGCCACTTTGAAGATATCAGTATGTAATACAACCACCATTGTTAATTCCCTACCACTTTGTTTGTAACTCTGTATTGTCTGTATTGTGCTTGTGATATGTTGTAAAATGTTGTATGTCTGTTAATGTTTCCCTCCTTTTATCCTTAAAATAAAAAAAAGAAAGAAATCATAAGTGCATACATATATTCTTTGAGTTCCACAAGAAATAATCCTACTTCATAATATTTAGTATTACTTAAAGTGCATTCCAATGTTCTAGCACATACAAGTTATTAAAAAATTAGGATAAAAGTTTTAAATAGTGTGAAAAGATTTATGTCCTTAAAAAATTGTGTATTAACCCTAGGGCTGGGGATATAAGTCAGTGGTACAAGGGCCTGCCTGGCAAGCACAAGGTATTGATTTCAATTCCCGGTACCAAAAAAAAAAAGTCTATTAACAGGAAAATATCTGTAATGTGTATACCTACATGATATTCCAGCAAACAAAGAGAAAAAAGACTAAGATACTTGAGAAGTCAACTAGGAGTACCATGATTTTCTTACCAGAACAAAACTGTGTAGTCAGTTTCCAATCACCAGGACAGAACACCTGACACCCACATCATAAAGGAGGAGAGGTTTATTTTGGCTCATGGTTTTTGGAGGATTCAGCCCACAATTAGATGGCTCCACTCCAAGGTACAGTGCAAAGGCTTCACAGAGGAATGCTGTTCAACCCATGGCAGCCAGGAAAAAGGAAGGGAGAAGAGGGTAAGAAAACATTCTTCCAGATCAAAAGATGGAGGGAGGAGAAAAGGTGTGGAGAGAAATGGGATGAAAAAAGGATTCAGATGTTACATATGTGCTCCAACTCCCCACGATGAACGTTATCATTGTGTTCTGCAAATACATACAAATAAAAACAAAAATTAAAGCAGAAGGAAGGAAGAAAG
>NW_004955402.1:58251205-58258618 GCF_000276665.1 Chinchilla lanigera | reverse complement strand
AGAAAGAAAGAAAGAAAGAAAGAAAGAAAGAAAGAAAGAAAGAAAGAAAGAAAGAAAGAAAGAAAGAAAGAAAAGACCCTCCACAAACTCAGTGACCTGGTTCTAACCAGGCCCTGCCTCCTACTAGCACATGTAGCCACTAAACTCATCAATGGGTTAATCCACCTATGAGTACAGCACCCCCACAATCCAAACACCTTTCAAACACAGCCAACTTGGAAGACAGTTTAGACCTGTAGTATGACAACCATGCCACCCTGATTTGCTTGCATCATGCTCAGAGTTAAAATAATAAACATTTAAAAACTTTAAACCAGTAGGTTCCAGATAAAATCAAAGATAAAATTTATATTGGCTCATCTTCATCTCTACCTCTGGTGGAAGAAATAACATATAATGAAGCATCTTCATCCACCTAACTGTTGAGACATGAGAAAAAAAATATTGCCTGGGCAACAGATGCCAGGTCTCTATTCCAAAGTATCACAAATTGTAGTGGTACATTTTTTACACTTCTTCTCCTCTTATTACAAAAAGTAAAATGTGGGGAAAACAAAAGATAATTATAGTAGCAAAAATCATCTATAATGTTAGATTTAAAAGTATGCTCATGTTACAGTCTGTTTTGAAACTATTTGCATTGAAAGTATCAGTAGATATCTACCTCTATAAGTACAACTATAAATCGGAAAGTATAAATCAGACACTATGACAGTTCAAGTGGAGAATTTAGAAGCAAAAAAACAAAGACTTCCAACAATATATGACAAATTCTATTATTTATTCAGGCTTAACTATGGTTAAAAACAATCAAATTTTTATAATGCAATCAAATCAGATTTTTAAATGGCAAAAGATAATGAAAGACAAAATCATTTTCATTTCAGAAAATTTGATCTAAGATCCTAAGTGAAAAGAAAAAAGAACCTTCATCATGGCGGTGCCTGTGTTCTAGCAGTCTTTCTTCACACAAGAATGCACCTCTTATAATAGAACTTCAATATGGGGGGAAAGAGGTTGGTTTTTAAAATAAATTGTTGTTATAAGGTACCTTTTAATTTGTGTATGTAATGTAAATTGCTATGGTGAATGCAGGTCAGGTCACAGAAACAACGGTAGCTGAATTCAGATGTGACCCAGCAGTCCAGGTGTTCAGGAAAAGTGCTGTTAACAGTGAGGATTGATGATCTAATCAAACTGTCACAGCCAGATCCTAGGCAGGGTGGTTGGAGGGAGGTGGAGGAGGATAATATTCAGAAAGCAAGCACATGCTTAGTGTTACTTTAAATTGATGCTGACATTTTCAATTGTGAAAAGAAATTTTTTCCTAAGTAATATAGGAAACAACTCAGCTAACCTTCCGGAGGATATCAGATAATCATAGTAGGTTGTTGTGCAACAGCTAACTTCTCAGAAATGTGGACACATATGAAATACAAATAATCGGACTTTTAGAGATTTACTATAGCAAACAACATTTTAATTACTTTGTTTTCTTACATGTACAGTACCAGTGAGCTGAATATTCTCTCTATGTACAAACACAGCTATATTTTTAGCCTACTATTTGCATCTGGTGATAAAAAATTCCCACAAGAATACAAATAACCAAGAGTCACGAGCTGATTTATCTAAAACTTTTAGAGTCACGTGTTAATTAGAGTAACTAATATGTGCTTTCCTGACAATGCCACGCACTTGTAACATGACATGTATATTAAAACTGCCATTGCATACTCAATTTTGAAAAAATGGCCAGCCCTGAAATATTAAGAGGTGCCTTTTCTGTTTTGTTTTGTTTGGTGCTGGGAACTGAACCTAGAGCCTCAGGTCTACTAAGCACACACTCTCACTCTGAGCTCCACCCAAGCCACAGAGGCTTTTCTGGTTTGTTAGTTTGAAGTCACTGATTATGAAAAAAGTATAAAACACATTACCTAATTGTTAAAGTGAGATCTCCTCCCAGAAAATCATTATAACACTCTGTAAGTGTATGATAATTTAGAATTCATGTGTGCAAAGAAATTCTCTATATAAAAGATTTTGTTTAAGATAGTGAAAAATGACCAGCTTCAACTGAAATAAGTTCTGAGCCAGTTCCCATTGCAGGTTACATCAGTTATTAAATGTGCTCACAAAGACTTTGAATTGGAGGCACCCGACACATTGCTGATACTCTGTATTCTTGGCAACATCCTGAGCTTTGTATATGCAACCTTTACTCTGCAGCCAAGGACAATCAAGTTTGTTAAATTGCTTCATGTTTTCAAGCAACGTTATAAAGCATTCTCGAGAAAATTTTTCGGTCCGTCATTCCTGACCTTTTTGAAACCATGCCCCAGTAAGTATTAATACTGATAAAAACCACATTATCTCTGTCATTCACAGCAGATACACAAACACAAGGTAACAAAACATAGTTTCCGTGGTCCTTATGACATATAAATATGACAAAAGTAGAAATGAACTTTCTTTTTCATGTGGAAGCAGAATAAGCTCATACATTTTCTGGTAACATTGACCCATTCCTTGAAACTATTCTAATGAAATATAACGAGATATAAAGGAAACCACATATATGTGGCAATTCAGAAAATCAACTTAAATTACTAATATGTATAAGTAATACGTATAAAATATTTTTCTCCCAAAAATAAACATTGAATCCTCAATGTTGCAAAATTAATTTTGATATTTTCAGTTCAATAGAAAGAAAAATATCATTTACAGTCTTGATGCCTGCTGAATAGCAACCTTTCTTTTTTAGGAAGAGGAAGTTGGCCAGGTCTCAACATCTAGCTCTCAACATGAACCAGAGGCTGAGTAAAGAAGAGTATCCACAGTAGAAGAGATGCTCCCACCACCATAAAGGTGGCTACAGGGACTTCCAGAGTAAGGGGCAGGGGAGGCAGCATTCTATCAGATCGAATCAGTTCAGGATTGGATGAAGTATCTGAATACAGGGCAGCTGTACAGCTTTCCTTTAATTTTGACAGGTGACAAACATGGCTAAGAGTGTGGTAAAGATGGACCTAGCCCTCAGTAGCTGTCATTTCACAAAGAATCAGGAAATGTCTCAAATATGTGACAAAAGAAAACATGTTATCATAACAATTGTAACTGTGTAATTTTTCAATTTTGTATGGTCTGAGATACCTTAGAATTCTTACACACTGATAAATTAAAAAAAAAACTTCCCATTGGATAACTGAATGCTAGATTTGTGAAGTTCATTAAGTATTGGATTATTATTGATCTTTACCTGACAGTTTATTATAAATTTAATTACTGAAGCTTTCCTGGAACATCTATTCAATGCAACATGTATACATTAAATCTAACAGACATAAAAACATGCAGTCTAGGGCTGGGGATTTAGCTCAGCGGCAAAAGCGCCTGGCTGGCAAGCGCAAGGTCGTGAGTTCGGTTCCTGGTACCGGAGAAAAACAAAAAACAAACAAACAAAAAAAAAACCATGCAGTCTAAAGTAATATATTAACGATTTTCTCTTGCACTGGATAATCACTATTTGAAATTTCAAACACAAGAATATTTCACAAAATTTTCTATCAGAGCATTATTAACAACAAAAAAGGAGAATAGTTAACAGAAGAGTTTTAGAATGAACCTGAATCAAAGCAAATTCAAAATTTCTTTAAAATTTAATGTTATTTTGTTACAAAATCATATATTGAGGATAGAAGCATGAAGTAGAAGATCAATCAAAGGAAAAAATTTATGAATGTTTTGATCACAACAGCACCACATATGGAATTTATATTGGGGAAATAACATGGAAAAGACTTATACATAGCATTGTTTACATGGTAAAAACTTAGAAATGGGTTAAATTTCCACTAACCCATGACATCAGAATACACATAAACAACATACTGTAAGGATATTAAAATTATATAAATCTGTATTTATAAAATGACACAAAATAAAGTCTACAACATATGAACTACACAAAATAAGCTGCAAAATACTATGTATAAATTTATAGTGTAGCTACATATACATAAGAATTGACAGGTATTTCCACTGAAGGACTAAAATTACAAAAAGAGTGACTTTTAGTGATGTGACTTGTGATTCTATTTACCTTATTATTTGTACTTATATAGGTTGATTAACATTTTTAACAAGCAAAATAAAATGTTTACTTTTTAAAGCAATTATGACATGGAACAAAAAGGAAAATGAAGTAATTACATTACTTTTAAGGAACAGTTATTTTTTCTAGCAAGATCATGTGACATATGACTTTGAGGACCTTTGTACTTTTAATATTCTTGGGATGTTTATTGTGTATACAGTGTAATGCACGCTCTCCTCCTGTCACTTCCACAATGAAGAGCATAAATTAAGAGGTAATTGGAAAAGGTTATAGGTGTTCACTGCTATTACAGGAGACTCCTCCACATGGAATGCCTATGCTACTACCAAGTTTCTGTCTACTGCACTCCATCTCTGGAATCAAATGCAACTGAACCAGGAGAGTTGCACATGCATCTGCTATGTGTTATGAAAGTTTGGCCAAATAACTAAATTTCATCTTAATTACAGGATGTATAAGTCTATATTTATAATACATTCAAACTGCCTTTCAGTTTCACAATCTGATTAAATACACTCAGAAAATTAAAAATTTAATGATTCAGAGCTCTAACAAACAATGAGAACATTGTATTTCACCCAAAGTTTCATCGATTACATTACACTGCTATTTTAATTGTTCTCAGGTATGACACCCTAAATTATTTATAATATAAACTGAATCTGGTAAAATGATCAAACAGTAAGCTGACAATAAAATTAAGACACTACAGAAATAAAGACTTATAAATCAATTTCATTATAATAATTTATAAAATGAGTATCATATAACTTTGACCAAAGGGTAAAATAACAAATTGAATGTTTTAAACTTTTCAGTTCCACGATGACTTATCACACTCAAGATAAAAACAGTAAAAAAAAAAAAAAAAGTAATTTGGCTATCAGGATAAAAATTTATGCAGTACAAAATATCATTATTTCACAGTATTCAAAACGGGAATTACAGAATATCATCAAAAGCTATAGATGTCCTAATTTCTACTTTGTTTTAATAACAAATCAAAGGAAAGCAAAATAACAAATTACTAAACATCTTAAAAAACTTTCAGTCTTGATAAAGTCTTTTTTGAAACATCAATATATTACAAATAAAAAATTATTCTGGTATGACTTTGACCATCAACAAACTATGTCTGAGTTACAAATAAGGATTCTAATTATTTCATTCCTGAAGTAACAAACTGATGTCCTATATAAATGTTTTCATATCGGTGCTAAATTACTGACAAAGTTCTCTGAAAATAAAAAAATGTCATATTCATCATAGGAACAGTTCCTAAGATAGTGTTCTATCCAGGCATTAAATTACATTGCTGATCAACTATTACAGTTGACAAAATGGAGTGAGAACAGCAAATGATAATGGCTAGCTTTAGGCCTTTCCTCATCACAATAAAAAAAAATACATGTGCATTTAAATCAAGTGTGGTGACACATACTTGCAAGCCTTGATACTCAGAAGGCTGAAGCAGGAGGATCACCAGGCAAGTTAGCAAGCCAGACCCTAGTGTCAAAATAAAGTAAAACAAATAATAGAAAGGCATGGAGATGTAGCTGAGTGTTTATTGGGTTCAATCCTCAGGACCTAAAAACCAAGCCAAAATATTTACACATACACACATTACTCTTTTTGTAACTGCTCATATTCCTAAAAAGAATTTAAATGACAAGAAAAACTTCAAGATTGCAAGGAAACCATGAATTATAGAGGGTAAAAGGTTAAAAGTTCATTTCCATTAAGCAAAACTAGAAGAAAGTAAGCACAGAAGATCAAAGATCTCAACAACTGCAAAAGGTTAGGGGCAGGGACTTGACTAAAATTTTGTTTATTGGGAAAATCTGAGAGTAAAAATAATATGAGAATAAAAAAATCACATTTGAATTAAAACAGTAAGGCAATACAATCTAATCAGCATACTCAAAAGCAGAGAAATACACTAAATTAGCACAAGAATAACAAAACTACAATAGAGAGATGTGCTGTAGCATTAAGACCAAGAATTATATAAAGCAGACCAAATTCAGAACTCAATCACAAGATTTAAGCAATTGTATCTTTTCATAAAATGTGCTTTTGTAGCATTAAGACCAAGAATTACATAAAGCCAATCAAATTCAGAACTCAATCACAAAATTTAAGTAATTCTATTTTTTGACAAAATGTGCTTTGTGCTCAGCTTATGAATACTTTCATTTGATGACTTTAACAAACTATAGCAAATGACTAAATGTGTATGAAGAGATACTCTTTTGGCTCTTTCAAGACAGAAAATCTCATATTCAAGTTATTGAAGGCCAGGATACATCAATGAAATAAATGATAAGGATGGATATTTTTGGCTTAAATTTAAGTATAATTAAGATGTAATGGTACAGGTAGATGCTGGCTAATAAACTGGCAAAGACTGTAACAACGATACTTTTCAAGAGCAGCACATTGCTGAAATAGAACTTCAGCTACAAATATACATAAAACTTTAATGTGCAAATTATGATTAAACATACAGCCCACGGCTACTTGTAGTGTACAGATAGATACACATGTCCACTTTTTAGTGAAGACATAAACACTAATGTTAATCCAAATACAAATCCACAATAACATTATTACTGATTTTAGTGATTGCAACTGAAAAAATACTGATTTTATATGCCATTTTGATATTGATATCCAATATACGTTTCAATGTTCTCAGATTATACAGAATTTTAACATTCTTTTTAATATTTTCAGCAAAACAGGTAATATATATTTCTGTTACATGACTTCGGTTAGTTGCATATAAGTTTAAATATTAAAACCCAAAGTGCTACAAACTGGTAATAAAATGTTTAAAATGTTATGCTGGAAATAAAGAAATATGAATCAAATTCCAAAATAGAAATTCTCTCCAGTGATCCTTTACTACAAATTAATTCATATTAGTGGAAGGCTTTTCTATACTCACAGTGCTAGGAATGTTTTTGTCCTATGGGGAAAAGTTCATGCATAACATCGAATTTACATATTTTATTATGTTCAGTTGTTTTCTTCAGAAAGAGTAGCAAGTCTCTGTGCTAAATTTAAAATGAATTACAATTTTGCTGAAGGTTTAATTGCTAAGTAATTTGTTTGAACAGTTTAAACAATTTACAATTTTAGTCAACATAAAAACTTGTGAGCAATCATATGGGAAAACTCATAAAACCACAGCTATATTCCTAGTAATCAATGTTTTATAGAGTGAAATAGCCTTTAACTAACAAATTATCATTATGATTTGATGTTAACTGTATTACTATATTTTAATT
>NW_004955402.1:58228841-58246105 GCF_000276665.1 Chinchilla lanigera | reverse complement strand
AAAAAAAAAAAAAAAAAAAAAAAGAGAAAAAAGTATACTAATCTATTCAAGTACGTCCTTAATACAGTAAAGTTAATCTCTGTAACCAAAACAGAAACAAAGACAAATGATGGCATCTGCTAGAAGAATAAATGGGCGAAGGCAGTCACTTGATGCTCTAAACAGCAAGAGGAAGCAGGCTGGGAGGATTCCGCACTGTCCTACTGTTCTAGTGGCTCTTCTATATCAAAGTCAACAGAAAAGGCAGGTGAAACTAGAATGCAAACTGAAACAAAACAACTGTAGAACAGACCACAGTAATAATCTAAGCACAAGGGGTATTCCAGAAAAAAGCAATTTCTGATTAAAAATCAAAACTAGCAACACTTGTATTTGCAGTAAGATGTCTTAAGCAATGGAGCAAATCAAGTATCTTTATTAGGCAAGGGTGATCTGGGCCACATACTTCCTAGTAAGTGGCGTGGAGCCAGCAATTAAGGGCCTAAATCCAGCTGCAGATTTTTCTTCCTGATCAGTCTCTTCTCTAGGCTGAATATCAGTTGACTCCAATCCTTCTCCTCTAAGAACTTCTTATTCTGAAGAAAATACTTCCACACAACATGGCTCCCCAGAGTTCCTACTACTGTCCAACTTCATACCACACAAAGAGAAAAACTTTCTAAAATGCCCAAATCAAACAATTCTCTTCACAGAACTGAGCTAAATAACTTTTCAAGTTATTTCACCACTGCTATTTAATATAAATCCTTACAGTAAACACTAACTATCTAAAAAATGACTTTGTTGAAGGTTAAATGTTTTCCATTAATCAACACAGAAGTCATCTTTTGAATAATAAAGTTCCTCTTCCACTAAATGGGAATATTTTTGTGCTACTTGAGGACTAAATTAAAATTTTCTTTACACATTAAGCATATGGAGTAGATCATTTGAAAGTGGAAAATTATGGTCTTGCCTCAAGACACAAAACTAAATTAGAAATAATTTTTGGTCCATTTGTGGCTCTATCTTATTTTTATTTGTTCACTCAGTAATATATTGACTACCTGTGAATTTACCACCAAACCAGAACACTAGAAAATTACATTCCAGATCTTAATTTACCCAAACCTTCTATTTCTAGGTAAGAATGATTACAGTCTCAATTTTTTCATATTTTATTTTTATTATCAACTCCAGAAGTTGGATTCTTTTGATTAAACTGATTTATTTTTATTCACTTCTTTAGAAATATGGCATTACATACATCTGATAAGCCGAGCACAATAAATAAAAGTGCTCTGAAGTTTGTATGCTGGTTTCTTGCTAGCTAAGGACAAGCACTGACACAGTACAACATACCTAATTCAAACTGAATTTCTATAGAAATTTAAGTTGTGCTGTTGTTACTCAGATATAAACAATGTTACAATGTTAAATCTGAAAAAGTCAACAGCTTATTGTACAAATAAAAGATCTCTACATCTGAAAAATTATTTTCTGTACTCTGAAGGAGACTCTTATAGCCTCTGTGCACTGTGGAGGAGCAGCTCCATCACAGACCTCGGGGAGGACCCTACTCCAGGACCAGCCTGAGCAGCTCGGCTCTCAGAGGGTTCACATGGTTGTCTTTCATGTAAGGCTTTTGTTTTGTTTTTCTTTTTTCCTCTGATTCATCTAAAAGGCAGAATTAATGCTAAGGAAACCAAAAATAAGGTTGAAAATACTGTTAAGGTTTGTGTCTAGATGTCTCCCCAAAGCCTCATGCAGTCATGGAAAGGGTTTCTAGAGTTTTTGATTGATCCATGGTCCCATGATGGGATTATGGGTGTGAGTGCAACACGCCCCCTGGGGTGGGTAGCCTGCATACAATATAAGGGAGGGAAAGAGGTTTGGCTGCTGCCCCTCCTGCTGCTTTTGCCATTTCCTGCCAACATAAATGGTTGTCCTCTGCCATGTGCCACCCTGCCTTGCAGGCAGCTGAGTATGGACCAAAACCTCCACAAACTGTGAGCAACCCTTTCCCTTTCTAATTTGGGTATTTGGGTATTGGGTATTTTGTCCCAGGAACGGGAGAAACGTAACCAAGACAAATACATAAAAAATAATTTTACTTGTTTTTCAACAAACTAAACATTTGAAATACACATATCTATATGCTGTTACTACTAAGAATATTAACAAAAATAATAGCACGGAAGTAAATCCTCAAGAAACTTTTTCCTTACCTTCAAAATCCTGTTACCATATTAACAATGTAACATAGGAAAAAAGTAAGGGATTTTAAAAGAGAAATTGTAACTTTTGCTATCTACAAAAATGTCTGCCCCATCTAGTGACCAAGAATACACGATAGCCATATTGCATAATTACAAATATGAAATGAGAAAAAAATCAACAGTAAGAATCAAAGGTGGACATTACTATTTTAGCTAACTTAAAGAAAATTTAGATCTAATTTAAATAAAAACTTTCATATGCATGTTCTGCTGAATCTGCTATTTCCATTATGCTTTGATCTACCAGATTAGCACAAAAAGGATGAATGAAAATATTTACATCTTTGTAAGAGAAAAGTTCTTAAATATCTTTTATTTAAAAACAAGTATTTTAAAATTATGAAATGATATACATACGTATTTGCAATTTTATATGGGTAAAGTCCCATCACATTTACTACATCTTGCACAAAAAGGAGGAGTGCATCCATTCTCAGCATCACGGGAAAAACCACACTGAGATTGGCTCATTAGGTGCCAATTCCCTGTAAAGTCACAAAACTATGCTAGTTCCCAACAGCCTTTTCATATGGTGACTGTAAATGATGAGCTAGACTAAGTAACACTCTTAAGAAAGGAAAATTTCATTGAATATTTTAATACCCGAAATCCATCAATATTTACTCAACATCCACCACACTCTAAAAAGCTCAAAGAAGGAAAAATGAGGAATATGTTCTAGAGAAATGATCTATCTAGCTCTGGGTTCAATCCCCAGTACTATGGATGGAGCGGGTGGTATGAACTAACTAGTCTGGAGTCAGTTACACACATCTTTTAAAAAAGAAAACAAAATAGAACGTGTACATCAGCCCTGGAAGTAGCAGGAAGTGATTGTTTAGGATGAGGGTACTGAGATGGCTTTACAGAATGAGAAAATTCAAGCTTTGAAAAAACTAAGCACACTGACCTGGCCTGAAAGATGCCGGAAAAGTGCCTTCCAGCAGTATTTTCTCAGTGAGAGGAAATACTAAACAAAAGACTGCTAGATGTCTTCTCATTCTGCTTTGATCCTCCTCCTTTACTAAGCTTACTATTCCCTGCTCCACATAAGAAATCATAATTCACAAAATAAGAACACAGTTCAATTTTTTAAAAAGCTAGAAGTGGATATTTCCTTGAAAAGTAGTCCCTATATTCACATCATATGCTAGAAGTAATTTCTAAATAGAAGCAGATGATTCATATAAAATTAACAATATTTGACTTCATTGGACCTGTTAAATGTATATTTTACCTGATTCAACCTGAGGAAGTGCTAGTATCTTAGTATCAAACAATGTCATGATTCTTTTGAAAGGGATCATCTAAAATGAAAGATGTTTTGCAGAACTTTAGTATGACTAAAAAGACCAAAATGTCTCATATGGAGCATTAATGCCAGCCTACCTTCCCTTGAGTCTAGGGGTGAGAAAACATCATAAGGTGCGTGGAGAATCCCTTTGTTCTATGTTCACAGTAGTTCCTATAAGTTAGCACAAAGACTAACAATTGGTGGAAAAGACTGCCTTAGAGAATAATCTCCATAAACACTCTGTTTTCCTATTATAGCACTGTGGTACAATAAAATACAAATATCTTGTTTCTCATCTATTAAAATGGGTGGTCAAACTGCCTTGATGCCACTTGACAAAAATTACTCCCTAAAGGTTCTATTTCCTGAAAATTCTTGAAGAAAATTTTTAATTCAGACTTTTATAAGCAACCACCAAGACATCACGAGTATAAAGAACCTCTCACAAAAAGTCAGCACTGTATAATGAATCTGTATCAAAGTTAGTAATTAAGCATAATTGAAGGCTGCAGAGAACATATAGGCCTTTGTTCTCTTTAATTCTGGCACTGACTGGGAATTAAAGATAAGAGCTTAAGGCATTTTTTAGTCAGAGTCCAGATGCATAAGCCCCATTGCTCTAAAAGTAATTTAAGTGAAATAAAAGAAAAAAATGGTCAAAAAATATTCTAGATGCCAGCAGGGGAAAACATCTATATTCTTAAAAAATTAAAAACAGCAGGTATTTTTATTACTAAAATTTGAGGGCTCTAATGAACTACAGGATAGCAAGGAAAATGCCTTGCAAGTTAACTTGTTGCATCAAATAGCAATTTATTACATGTAAAATCAACTGGAACATTCATACTAGTAAATGCATATACCTCAATACTGCTACAAAATTCAATTCTATCTTACAAGAAAATGAAAGGTAATAAAATAAAATACATCATTTTCGTAAAGATAATCAGAGTAATATATATATGGTCTAATAACACATTAGATAACATAAGTATAATACAGGCAGTATTTATTACAGTCTGGGTTTCGTTTGGGGGAGATGGTACTGGTAAGACAAAGACACTTCTAAACACTTACACACATGATGTTCCATAGGACTATAATACAAAAGAAGAGAAATTAATGAGGAAATAAAAAGAAAGGTATTCAAAGAAGGCATGGAATTCAGGTTAGGACTTGACACAAATTATTTGGAATGGGAACCACAAGAGGTAGAATTTTGGTGGGGTGGAGAATGAGTAGAAAAAAACTGAACCAGGTGAAAGTTAAGGGAAATAGTTTGTCCTATAAATTTAACAGATTATTGAAAGGCTAGTTTGTAAGTGGAAAAGACTTACAGGACAAAGAAACTAAATGCATGACAAAGCACTGAAGAGCCCAGGCAGCAGCTCAGGGAAGGAGAGGGAGTTCAATAGTGCCAATCCAGCTGCCTACTTTTCTCTGGAGCTGGACTTCCATGCTGTCAGTTACAGTTCTAAAGTTCTTAACTACATTGGCTTTTTTAATGCTCAGAGTAAAAGATCACCAGCCAGCAGCAGTCAAGTTCCTCTTCAGGCAGATTTCAACTCAAGCTCCCAATGTCATCCTTACAAAAACCCTCGCTCAATGAAATCCTCTCACCAGTGACTATTTCAAAAGCAATGTACACAACTCTGGAATCAGAGTTCTTCCCTGCTCAAGCTTTACCCAAGGCCCTGAGGAAAAGAAGAACCCTGTCTTTGCCATGCTTCACAGAGATCGTCAAAATGCTCCCTCCTTGGACTGCTTTTAGTCTAAATTTCATTAAAAATGTGACCCTTCAAAAAGGGCTTTCCGGGCTGGGGATATAGCTCAGTGGCATAAGTGCCTGCCTGTCAAGCACAAGGTCGTGAGTTCGATCCCCGGTACCACAAAAAAAAAAAAAAAAAAAAAAAAGGGCTTTCCTAAATGCCAGCTTAAAGAAACACCTCTCCCACCTACTCCCTGGAATACCTACTGTTCTTTAATTCCTAAACCTAATAATTTTCTCTTT
The DNA here is from genome assembly GCF_000276665.1 of Chinchilla lanigera. Classification (NCBI taxonomy): domain Eukaryota; kingdom Metazoa; phylum Chordata; class Mammalia; order Rodentia; family Chinchillidae; genus Chinchilla; species Chinchilla lanigera. Next base: position 58,240,542 of record NW_004955402.1, on the reverse strand, counting down.
TCCTTTATGTAGGTTTTGTCTCTCTGTCTTTAGCTTCTGTGCATGAACATCAAAACTAAGGTCCAAGAGAACAACGGTTATGTCATCTTCAAACACTGCATACCATCTAAGTTTTTTTTAATCTAAGTTTTGAAACATAATAGTAACTGTCATAAATGTTCATTGAAAGAAAAAATAAATGTGATAAATGAGATGTTTGATTACCATTCCCCATAAAATCCTTCAAGTAGGATTACTTGCTCCCTCTCCTAATGATTTTCACATATTATGGGTACCTATATAATAACCATTATTATCTAAAGAATAAGGAAGATATAATATTCATGTTTATTCAGGTGCCAAGAAAAAAAATTACATGGAAATCTGTTGGCCAAAAACAATGAGTATTAGAAAAGCAGAAAAGAGGCTGGGGATTTAGCTCAGTGGCACAGCACCTCCCCGGCAAGTGCGAGGTCGTGAGTTGGATTCCTGGTACCAGAAAAAATAAAAAAAATTTTTAAAAAATAGAAAGTAGAAAAAAAAATTTTTAGTTTCCATGACATATCCTGCTAACATTTAAAATCTTGCACCTAATATAATCTGAATTTATTTTAAAGCAATAAACACATTATTTTATTGATGTAACAAAAATAAACTAAAAGAAACAGGATTTTTGATAGATGCAGAGAGCAAAACCACTAGTATAAAAAAGTGAGGAACCCTCCCTTTTAAGGGGAGCATTTATTAGCTGTACCTATGCAGCAAACTTGAGGAGCAAGCCTTCTCGCAAAGAACAGAAAATTTTGAAAAATGAAACGCACCACTAAGGCAGGTCACAGAAGTGTACAAAATTTTCATACAAGAGGATAGGGACATTTTCTTAGAGTATCTAATGATAGGGCACCACAGTGCTCAACACATTGCCCCAAAACCAAGTGGCTAAAGATATATGCACTCTCAGAAAAATATTGACTTGACTTTTTAAAAATTACTATTGCAAAACTGCTGTTGAATTATGTGGGCTTTGATTTATGTGAGGTTGTTAAAATACATCGCTCACATAAAATGGAACTTCCCCATAAAGGAAAAAAAGATGAAACGAAATAACAGTAGTAAATAAAACACATTCCCTGAAGTCCTTCCCACTTGCAGGAGATGGATCACAATTTTGGCCCTGAGCTTCCCAGCAGTAAACATAAAGAGGAAAACTCAATTATATACATGATTCGCTAGTACCCCAGACTAAAATGACAAATTGTTACAGAAAGCACAACTTCCTGGAATAAAGACCAGAAAGAAGTGACCTCCTTGAGTCTTGCAAGCAAGATATGACATATTGTCATGACAGTATCTCAAATACTGTATTTACATTAAAGATGAGTTTTACAAGGTTCTTTCTTAAACCAATAGCTATCATAATAAAGTATAAAATTGGTTAGGTCATGTTTGAGGGAAAAAATACAGTAAACAGGCACTATAGTAATAGGAATGATCGAAGGATAACTGAAAGCACATGAAGTAATAAGTAGGGGGAGCATGTATATAGGACAAAACATTATCGAATATATGGAATCTAGATTTTCTACAGGGCTCTGGACAATGCAATCAGGCAGGAGTATGGCTGACATTGCTTCCTGAGAGGCAAGAAACCTCACACTAGGCTGAACTGAAAGACAGGGCTTTCCTCTATCCCAGAGAATTCTGAAATCACAAAATTCTATACCACAAATATTTTTCTTAACTTTCACTTGAAAAACTTACAAAGTAGATGTTTCAGTAGCAACACACTGATCATGAAGCCAGCACAGAACATATACATCATGAATGCAATTTAGAAATACTTCCCAAATCCTGAAGGACAGCTTTGCTGGACAATGTAAGTTCTCCATAAGTAACTAAATAAACTGTTGGTTAAAGTCAGTAAAATACAGAATTTTTTTTACAATAATAACATTGGCTATTGTTGAACTGCTTTGAAACAGACAGAAGTCCATAAATGCACTAGGTTCCTAAATTATCCCTCATGGGGAAAAAGAGAGGAAGAAAAAAGGGTTAAAAATTGTGGATAGAAAGGAAGATATAAGACCAGTAAGTAGGGGGTGATGAGAAAAGCCTGAAGCCTTGAAAAATGAGTATAGAACAACTTAGTCAAAATCAAGGTATTTCTTTAAAATGGACAATAAAGCAACAACTTAATTTATAAGCAATTACATCATACATTATGAACAGAATCTTTTTTAATACTAAAAAATTTAGTCTGCCCCACTATATTTCATTCAAGATTTCTGCAAAATGTATTATTTCTCTCTTGTAATGTCAACATATGTTTCTAAACAACTGTAGTGCATTTGGCACAAGTTTAGTAACCACCAAGGCAACTACAGTAAGTCCCCAACTTATGAATGAATTCTGTTCCGGGAGAATGTTCCTAAGTTGGACTCATAAGTCCAACAAAGTTGAGTCTTGTACACTTTTGACAAAAATATACAATGTGAAGCTTAAAAAACTAAATGTGAGGTCTGGTCTTATCTATGAAAGTTTGCGACTCAAATGCTGGTAAATTGGAGACTTACTGTACGTGTACATGCTTTTCCCAGGAATGCTTGTCTTGGGGGTATTCTAATGTTCCAAGGGTATTACATTTAAACATGAGAAACATGAAACAGTGATGATATTTTTATTCCATTTTAAGGCATAAACTCTTTTGAGAGAAAAAAGAAAGGAAAAGACATACTCCCAAAACCCTACACAATATTAAGTCCTTCATCAGTGTCTTATGGGAAACCAGATCAATTACCAGAGCTGCTGATCTTCTCATCCCAAAAAAAAGTTGGGGGGAGAGAGATGTTAACTATCAATAGAATCAAAACTGCTGGTAAAAGAAGACCAGTTGACCCCACATTCCAAGTGTCTGAGAAAAGATGAGAAGTCAGCAAATTTCAGGGCTAGATTTCCTCCTCCTGTTGTCAGCTATGCTGACAATAAGGCTCTAGCTGAGGACAATCACATTAAAAGATGTCTCCAAACATTGCTTCACTGAGAAAATACCAAGGTTATGGTATGAACAGTTATTAGTAAAGGTATAGGTTTAGCTGTTTTCCTATGAAGTTATGCGATGCTTACACTTAACAATGCACTATCTAATGTAAAATCCTCTATTGATACAGTGGTTCCCATGAGTGAACCAGTCGTCCTGAGGTGCTACTGACACAGGTATTTCCTGATGGTATTCCCTGCCCCCTACACACACATCAGAAAGCAATGTATTTAAGGGGACAGTCTGAGTAAGCCATTTCTCTCCTTTTTACACAGTAACCCAAAGCCCAGCTGAATCCAGGCAGTGAACCACACATGGCACCCATTTCTGCCATCACATGCACCAAAGATTCACAGAAGATACACTTGTGACAACTGAGGAGTTACTATGAGTAAATTCAAAGAGTCATAAAGATACTTTGGTTCATTACTCATGTAAGGAATACTTTGAAGTATACTTGCAAATTAATTGGATTTTATCATTTTGGAATGTGACTATATTCAGGGTTTTATTTTTCTATATTTAAGTGTAAAAGGCCTCAAAAATATTATAGTGTACTACCTTGAAATGTTAATGCAAACTTAGGAACAAAAAAAGCTATGTTTTTTTATAGATGCAATCATTTCAAAAGTTAATGGAACCTCAAAAGTTATTTGAAAGTATTTAGTTTTGTTTGTAATGCTAGTCTAGCTGGCAAAATTTACTGGTTCATCAAACTTTATAGTGCAAGTATATGAATTTAGTTTTAATAAATTATCATTTTTGCATATATCAGTCAAAGTACAAGGCCTAAATACTTGCAAACAAAATGCATTATTAATTTAATTGTCACAGCCTATTTAGCTAAATTCTATTATTCTTGCTATACTATGCAATGCATTAGAGGGGAGAATCAAATTCAAAACATAAAAAATAAACTAATTATACTGTCCTAGAGAAATTAAAGTACAGCAAGCTTGCAAAATTATAGCCAAGGCATTAATGTTTCAAATAGGTAGAAATACATTTAACTTAATTCAGGTAACAGCTATACTGAAACTGAGGATTCAGCATGCTGATAGTTTCCTTGCTTCCCAAAACCATTAAAAGGAAGGAAGGAGGAGCCTTTTGGCATTTCTTGTGGTAGTTTATAGCACTTAAATTGTGGTCTCTCCAGTTACAGATATATATTGGAAAATTACATGTAGTTGAGGTTCTGGGATTCTGATTCAGTATTTCTATGTAATAAGAGTGCCAAATAAATAGACTGCATGTTTACATTTGAGACAATTAATTTTTAGTAGGAAAAATACAGGTATCTGGTTTAGATAAACATTGCCACTTAGAATAGGTAAAAGGTAACAATCTACAAGATGGGTGTGCTTTCCAGTCTGAGATGCGATTCTAGATTTTAGGACAACAACAGTGTCCACGTCATAGAAAAGTTTACATTACTTGACAGGGGAGAGAGCCATTCAATTCTTCGGCTATAGTTTGGATCTGAACTGTCCCCCAAAGACGTATGTGTTAAGTGTGTGGTTACCAACATATGCTACTATTTGAGGGATGGTGGAAACTTTAAGATGTCTGATCTAGTGGGAGAAAGACAGGTCATTGGGGAAAGTGAAGACTAGGACTCTGGCCCATCCCTGTCTTTCTCTTTTCTTCCAAGATGCTGTGAATAGCCTTCCTCTATAACACTCATGAAGTACTATGCCACAGTTGCCCTAAAGCAAGAGGGCTAAGCAACCATGGACTGAAAACTCTGAAACCAAGAGCCAAAATAAACTTTCTTACTCTTAAGGAGATAATGTTGAATATTTTTTCAAAGTAATAGAAAGCTAACAAACTTTCTCTACCTTTTTTTAATGAACTCCTTTTATGTACTTATAACTGAAATGAGTAAAAAAATGGCAAAGTGGCTTGGATGCAAAGAAAAAAGTAAATGAAAAATTTGTGTTTTTTCTAACTCACATCATAAAATATAGGTACTATCTACTATTTTAAAAAGGCATGTGTGTTCATATACACACATGTCCATATGTATGCAGGTATAGATATAGATACAGAGATGCAATTGAGATGAGTGGGTCATGAGACTTTAATCTTGACAGAAAACAATATGCAGAAACATCGAATCTATTTAATTTCTAAATAACAAGAAAATTGGTATACTTGGGATCATAATATACACTATCTAAAGGTAGAAAAATGTTTCATTTTTATTATCTAATCTAAATGTTTTTATTCAAATTTATTTTGGAACTAATCAGAAAGTATCAATAATGTTGCCAGTTCCAATGACAACATTTACTAGTTATTGCGAGCTGGGGATATAGTTCAGCAGCACAGCATCTGCCTGGCAAGCGCAAGGTCATGAGTTCAATTCCCAGTATCCACAAAAAATTACTAGTTATGAGATACGGAATAAATTTATTTTTGTATCTTTATGGCTCTTACTCTCATTCCCAAAAAATGAGAATAATAACAGACTGCTTAATAAGGTCATACATGGTTAACTGAAAGAATGTATGTAAATGCAACAGAAACATACTAATTAAAAGTATGCTTTATTTCCACTTAAAACAAATATGAAACATACCTCTGATAAGTCCCAAAATGTTCTTTAAAAATACAGGATTACGTTTACAATTTCAAGATTTAACTCATCATGATGTATACAATGCAATCATTCTAGCCACCATTATTAAATTTGATGATTGAAAGAAAAGTATAAGAAACCCAAATTATGGAAACAAAGGAGATATATCTAGTCCAACATTTTAACACAGTTTAAATCTATGTCCATATTGTAATGCTAATAAAACCAATACTCTTTCAGTAGAAAAGTCAAGTTAAATTCTTCAAAAACAAATACACAGCTATTAAACATTTACAAATATAGCTGAAGAGGTCTTAGGCTTCATAGTGGTAGAATCTGCTTCATTACTGACATTTTAATATCATATTAAAAAATCAAAGTTTTGAGCAGTGTCTGTAGAATTACAATGTTATCTGAGGAAAGCTAAAATTCTACCATCTTTAACAAAGGTGACAGTGCTCACACTAGTTCTGAATAAGCTCTGTGTTATAAAGAATTAAAATTTTCAAAAGTAGCCATGCTCACCTGGTAGCTGACATTGCGATATTTCAGTTCACCTAATATAATTAAGTCTATGTGATGAAGCTAATTATGATACAGTAGCAAGAAAAAGAAAACCTGGCAGTTGATGACATAATAATTGTAGTGTTATTTTTCATGACATGGCAACTGTAGTATTATTTGGAGAAAGACACAAGATATATTTCTTTTCTAATATCAGCAACATTTAAGTCCACAGTAAGAATTTTAAAATGCTACTTTAAAATTTCAAAATAAAAACACAGAAAAAACAGACAAAGGTTAGGTTGACATATTTGTTTTAGCATGTACTAATGCATTTATAGAGGTCAATTCCCTTCAATTTAACTCTTTTACTATTTCAAGGTTTTTTCAAAGCCCTCAAATCCTTTTTACTGTAATATCTAAAATTAACATATGTCATTACAATTTTCTTAGAAAATGACATAAAGTATGATATTCAGCAACAAGAGTACTGCAAATGCAAAACAGGATGAACTGACTTAATAAAAATTCTAGTAGGCATCTCATTAAACAAAGCCTAAAAGAAAAATGTAATTTCATTTGTTAAATAAAACATATATGTATATATGCATGGAAATTACCTTTCTTTTGGTGTGCCAACTCCATGTTTGCCTAGCAGATGGGTATTTAAGTGCTTCTTCATTACAAAAGCAACCCTATAAAATAAATAAAAGTGATTACAGAACTAAATTTGACTCTGGTAGAAACTGGTACACAATATATTTAAGGAAAATACTTATATGTATAAATACTTATATACTTATATACAAAGACAGCATAAAATATACATTACAATGGCACTCTTTAAAAACAGACTGTACATGGATTAAATATAATTTCTGGAAAGCAAAACAAATTACTACACCTAAACTAATTGACTCATTTTCTCCCTTGAGTTTACTGACAGTGACCAAAAGATCACAACAATGACTGCAACAGCTCTTTCGTCCATGCCTCCACTGGCAGTTAGTATAAAAGATAAAGCAGCACTTCGATATAACATGCACTGGCCCCTAACCCATTTCATACTTCAGTCACAAAATGAGTTTGAGAAAATGTCATTTCATTAAATATTTAAAGGACTATAAGAGTAAATGAGTAACTTTCAGAAGCTTCCTTAAAAACAGGGTGATGATTTAAAGACAGGTTTTTAAAATTGATATAAATGTTTACTATAGTTAACAAGAAACTCTGTTTTACTGCCAAGAAAATACCAATAACTAAAACAAACAAGTATTACCTGACATACTATCTTATTTTACACACAAATCAGCTTACTTTAATACTTCTGACATACATATGAAATGGACAGAAATCAGCAACCAATACACTGTACACCATTCTTTCACTGAACGTGGTACAACATCAATTTAATTACACCATATGATGATTTAAAACAATTTAGATCTCATTCAGAAATATCAGACTAAAATGGTTCTCTTGATAAGTAGGAAAAAAATTTACTGATGTAACTTTCAGTGTAAAAGGGCTTGCAAACATTTTTGTTAATTATGTATTACAGCTGTCCTTCATAAAGTTAATTACTAATAGCTGAAAGGCAACAGAATCTATTTGCATATGTACATGAAAGGCATGACATATGCAAAAATATGATTTTAATTAGCATTCCACAATATGAAGGGCTACAAATCAAATTGGCATGTTATAAGATTCTTAACATTAAACACTGAATTCATCTGGACATGTTTGCACAAATGAGTAACATAAGACTGTAAAGTACTATAGACACAGAAAAGACCTGCTACAAAACCCAAGAACAAAATAATTACTAAAATTGTGAATGTTTCTTTTCTTTGCATATCTAGTTTATTTTGCTTATTTTCCTAACACACTAGGAAATCTTGACTTTAAGGCAAAAATAATATACGTGTATTTTTAAATGACTATTACTTCATCATCCAAACAATATAATCTCATACAATGATAATAATATTAATTCCCTTTTATTAGGCAATAATAATACACACTCTATCACTATAAATAACTGGTCACACCATCAATCATGTAAATGGCAAGATAATTATTACATTTGAAGAACCAAACTGTGATAATATTAAATACTGAGCAAAAAAAAAATAACACTTTACAAGCTATTCTGTATTTGTTTCTGCTTGATCTGGACAAAACAAATAAAATTTTTCATTTCTTTAAAAAAGAATACAGTAATAACAACAGTGCATTTAAGTCATAACTTCCCTACTGTCCTCCATTTTCCTATAATTAAAAAAACATAAAGCTAATAGTGAAGAGCAAAGGTTAAAAACCCAAAGTTGCAAACCACAGCTTATTTACATGACCAAGTATAATTTAAGACATCTAAACTCAGAAACCTCATTGCAGTTTTTAATAGCAAAATATTTTATTAATTAAGATATATAAAATTAATCAATTCAACCAAAAATATTACATAGCACAGGAAAACAAATTAAATGGGAGTGCATTAACACACAATTCTAATATCTGCTGAACGTTGCTAATGCTAAATATCTAGAGAAACAACATTTGTTAGTATTATGAGACAATGGAAAAGTTTATAATACAAAAACAACTCTATTTTGTTCAAATAAAAATTTTTATCGACAATTTGACTGAAGTACTAATTCTTTATATTTGGTGTCAAGTACAGGTACTGTATAAGTCTCAATATCGTCCTTAGTCAAAGCATGACTAACATAAAATTTCAAACCTATATAAACATAATATTGTCAGCAATATGTTATGGAATGTAACCTATCCTTCACTGCCCTTGAAAATTAAAGCTTTAAACATGTACTTTTTAAACTAATATCGACATACCACCAGAAATCCAACAAAATAACCCCTAAAGTGAAAAGCATCCCAAAACTGAAATGTCTTGCTCCTATGAAATATTCATTCCTTTATATTCTCACTCTGTCTCAGCATGTTGACTGACCACTTACTATATGTTAGCCACAAACAGATTCTGTACTTAAATGGACTATCAGGGCATCAAAGTGTGTGTCCCTGGAGCTTTCATGCTACAAAGACTGCTGAAGAACGGATCAAATACACTTGTAGCATTCCTTCTTCATAGACTCTGCAAATCACTACTCACCCATACAAGTCAGAAACTAATTAAGGATTTGGTACTGTCCAGTGAACAGTTCTAAGCAGCTCGGGTGCATAGATGAACAAACAATAGACCCTACACTCAGATAATAGAAAAATAACAAAGGGAAACACAGAATAAGGAAGAGGAAAATATTAGAATATTAAAGAGTGGTAAATAGTAGAAGAAAAAATGAAATTGAAAGGGAGCTTTTAAAATTTCAGTGGGCAGTTGGAATTCTATTTTAGGAAGGCAAAGGAATGTGGCTTACGGCAAAGAGGGCAAAGGTGTTGGCTGTGGAAATAAATGAAGAATAGGGATCCCAGGAGGAGGAAAGTCAACATGGACACTGGTTGGGACAAGTGAACCACATTACTTCAGTGTGGAAGCATGGAGCTGTAGCAGTGTAAAGAGGAAAGCAATTCAAAGAGATGAGACAGTGTTGTCCACTGACCATGTAGGTAAGGGTCTATCCCCATTAGCATAGCAAGCTTGGCTTTTATTCTGACAAGAAAAACCATCATGGGCATCTGAGTTGAGAAGCAACTCTTCCCACTTATGTTTTAATAGGACCCATCTGGCACCAACAGAAAGAGATGGGTCACTTAACTGTCTCTTATAATGAAGCCAGGCAAATATGGCAATGGAGAAAAGAACTGGGCAGAGGTGGAATTTGTGTTTGTAATTAAAGCTAACCATATTTCCATACACACTGTATGTGGAGTCTGAGAGGGAGGGGTCATAAAAAAGACCAGTGTTTGATTTGCGAGGGAATGAGCTAATTTGAAACAGAAGACCAGAAAGGAAGATGTTCAATGAGAAATCACAATGGACATGCAGGAAACAGACAGCCACGAAGGTGATTCTTCAGGAAGAGGGCCAGAGCCAGCTTAGAAATGTACTCATTGAACCTATTCATCTGCTAAGAGCCTAATCATTTGAAAGAATATCCTTTTTTCAAAAAAAAAAAAAAAGGTTAAATATATGATTGGTTGATTGATTTGCAATCATCTGCAATTGCTTGAAATAGCCTCACTTAAAATACAGTCTGATGTCAAAAGAGCAATACAGTAGTAATATTTACATTCTACTTTCCAATAAATCAACAATTCTTACTTTAACATTTATTTAAAAGTAATCTTCCTGCACTATATATGATTAAAATTTTCTTCTTTTGGTTCTTTAGCCTTTAACAGTGAAATTATTTCAATTTAAGAGCTATGGATAATTATCTAACTGTTCTATTATAGTAAATAAAATACAATACCAATAAATACAGAACAATAAATGTGAGAAGGAACAAAATTCCAGAGCCACGACGCACGGGCATCTCCTCATTCACACCGGAGTGTAATGCAGTGTGTCTAGGGCAGCCACCACAAATCAAGTGTGCAGAGGCAAAAAGGAGATACTGCAGTATGATGCCCTCCTGGGAGTGAGCTGCCTGTATTTCTGTTCCCCATCTCTTTTGTAACATCAGGCACACCTCACAGAAAGGCATAAGGCAGATAGCTCCTAACTGCATAGAAATTTTCTGATAAAAAATTTAATCTAGACTATAAAAGATAAAGTATTTGCTCTGTGAAGCTCACCGAAATGTGTGTTAGTATATGTGGAAATACACGTGGCCAAGTCCCTCATCCCTGAAGTCCCACTGATCACCCTGTCATTATCTACCCATATCACACAAACATTCCTTTCTACAGCAGTGTCAAACAGTTCCCCAAGTGCTGGTCAGAACACAGATGCCATAGGTGAAAAGCTGACTGAACTACAAAATCACACAACTGACAGTTTCTAATCACTAATGAAGAGAATAACAAAAAAGCCAACAGGCAGCAAGATTATCTGGCAGAAGCTACTGGACAAAAAGAAAAACCAAAGTATCTAACACCAAAAGCATTTCTAGCCTTCTACTTGTTTACTTGAGCTAATTTCATCCACTGTGCTGATCAGAGACACATTTGTGGCACCATTAAAAGTGTAAATCCAAGGGTAACAGGGCAGCATGTTGGAGGTCAGCAGTAAGGCAATAGGCTGCCTCCTGGCTCTCCCATTCTATTGGATATCACTGAGGACATTAAGTGCAATCTCAAGAGTCCCAGTTCCTTCAGACAAAAAATGATAAAAAGTACTTTATGGTTTTGTGGAAATTAAAGAAAGGAATTCTACAAGTACATGCAGCACGGATGCAGGTTACAAGAGATGGATACCAATGCAACACCAGAACTGCTCTCATCAAAACCCTGTGGGGATTCAGTTACAGCTAGGAATACAGATAGGCATTTGAAGGCTTTCAACTCTAAAAGCCTTCATTTCTTTTGGTTGGTGTGTGAGGATGCATAACAGCTGAAGTGGACTTTTAGTTCATGTATATAAGATTTCCTAGAAAATCCAGATGCAAAGATCTGACCAGGGACTCATACCACCGCGATTCCCAGCCGAAAAGCACGCAAAGAGCCAGGTAGGC
>NW_004955402.1:58165828-58222476 GCF_000276665.1 Chinchilla lanigera | reverse complement strand
AACTCTGTATTGTCTGTATTGTGCTTGTGATATGTTGTAAAATGTTGTATGTCTGTTAATGTTTCCCTCCTTTTATCCTTAAAAAAAAAAAAAGATCTGACCAATATGTACTTCAGACAAAAATACTCCCCATGAAAAAACCATTTATCTATTATGTGAACAAATCAAATACTTACATTTGCTTATATCATTCATCAAGGTATAAGGGGGACAAAAAGCACTCCAAAACTACACAGTGGCAACCAGCAAATAATGAGTCTTCACACACAAAACACCACTGACTGCCCAGTAATGTATGTTGATATATATTCTATAAGTCCCAAGACATGAGAGGAGATGTATTTTCTAAGCTTACTGAAGCCCTGAATTTTTTGTCATAGCAAATGCATATGAATATAATAGAACTTGATGGCACAACTTAGAAAATACTTATCTTACTTTGGGGTGCTATAACAGAAGAATTTGATTAAGTAATTTATAAAGAATATGAATAAACTGAGCATAGTTCAGCAAGCAGAGGTCCAGGACCAAGAAGCCAGAGAATTCAGTGTCTGATGAGGATGCATTCCTCATACATGTCACCTGTTATGTGCCCTAACATGATGGAAGGTACAACCAGGTTCCTGAAGGTCCTTTTATTAATGCACTAATCCCATTCATGAGGGAAGAACCCTCATGATCAAAGCAATTTCCAAAGGTCCCATCATCTTAATATTACTACATTGCAAATGAATCATTAACAAGGGCCATGAACTAAAGAATGTAGGTGCCTTAAGAAACTAAAAGGAACAAAGAGAGAGTCTTCCTTAAAGTCTCTAAAAGGCAAGGCAGTTTCGTATGCAAACACATTCCTATAAATTCATCCTATTTTACCTGTATATACTAGGAATGCTTCCTCAAGTGTAAATGGATTATTTGCTACTACTTTCTATTTAACTTAAATTCTAATGCAAGTCCATTTCTGATCACTTCTTGCTACTAACTATTGTCAATCCTTTTTTTATTTGAGACAAGGTCCCACTACGTAGTTCAGACTGGCAATGAACTCACTCTTTAACACAGGCTGACCTCAAACTCACAGCAATCCACCCTCCTGCCTCAGCACCCACGAGTGCTGCACTGCCTTGCCCAGCTAGCTGTTGTCAATTCTTGATCCTCACATCATCCCTAAGAGTGATACTTTTTCATACACATTCTTATTTCACAGGTAAAATTCATTTCCTGGGCTGCAAGCATAATCCCCTTGTGGATAACTAAAATATGTATCTCTACCTATTCCAAGGCAATTTTTCTTCTTTGCGTGGATGATATGGTAGAATGTGTCCGATGCTGTCATGATCTTTCCTCGCTAATGATCACCTGTAGACTTCCTAATTCTATCGATTGTACCACTGTCCCAATTCAGTAATCTTATCCTTGTATCCATAAGTCATGAATTGTTTCTTTACAATTTTCCCCTATCAAGATTTTACCTTTCTCTTTCTACTTTAGTTCAAACCATTATGATCCAAGTGCTGTACTTTCAAGGCACTCTCCACTGCAATCCATCCTATATACCTCAGCATGTAATCTTTTATCAATATATTTATACTGTACCTCAACTTATAAAACTTTTATAATTCTCTCTGGATTGGATAAAACACCAAATGCTGAGTAAGAAAATAACAGCTCTCAAAAGCTGTTCTGAACAAGTTATTTCAAATTTAGGAAAATACCTCAAAAGAGATTCTGAAAAGATGGCCAAAAAAGCTACTTTCCAACTAAAACATGAGAGCAACTAAAAGTTTAGTAACAGTGGCACAATTATGGTAAAATATCACATAGTAATTATAAGTACAGAAAACTGCCTATGATCTGTAGGTTTTAAAAGAACAAAAATATTACATATGATACAATCTCATTTATGTGAGATGATTTGTACTTTTGTATTCTGACATGTATACAAATAGACACATACAAACTGAATCAAAGGGTATCCACGTTCACTGATATGGACTTTTATTTTACACAGTTGATACGCTTTGTTTTTTTATACTAAGTGACATTCTTAATTTAATAAGTGCAAAGCACAGCATGATGCTTTATGTTTTCAATAGCATTTCTGCTATTGGTTCCTCAAAACCACATGTGTACATAGCACAGGCAGGTTCATCCTGAGAGAGGAGGGAATTGGGGCTCAGACAAAGATAAGTGACTTTGACTTTTTCAAGAAAATGTGGCAAAGTAGCTGAAAATGCAAAAGCGGGATTCATGTCTGGTGACCTTTATGTAAAGCTCTTTCCAACATTCCAACCTCCTGACTAATGAAAGATTACTGCCTTATGCAAAATAATAAGAAAGAAAATACTACAGAAAAAGTTCACAAAACCATTAGACTACGCTAACTACATTTTTAAAGGAACATGAATTTGCCGAACTAACAAATGACAAATCTAGCAACTGATATAAAATAGAGATTTAAAAGCATTCACAGGAGGGGCTGGGGATTTAGCTCAGTGGCACAGCACCTACTTGGCAAGTGCAAGGTCATGAGTTCGATTCCTGGTACAGGAAAAAAAAAAAACAAAAAGCAATCACAGGGTTCAGAAAGCATATATAATATTTATAAAGAAAATATCATTTGGCTGTGAAATAGGTTAGACAAAAATAAACAAAATATAATGAAACAATTATGTTTAAAATAAGTATAGCAATGATCATCACTTCTAAAACAACAGCCAACTCAAAGAGACTGCACTGATTTTAATATAAGCAATACAAGATAAAATAGGTATTCCATCTTCAAAATGTTAGAAACCAAGGTCGTTATGATTTATTGTTAAAATGTGAAATATTTTGAATGGTACAATATAATCCAAAATCTAAATGAAGTGCTAAAGACTTCACCTATATAATGTATAAAAAATACTTCTAAATATATTATGTAGAATCTCATTATATTGTTACACATGACTTCAACAATGATTTTTTTCAGTCCTTTTCTCAAACTTACTATTGAGAATATTAACAAGTAAATGACACAGAAAAGTGAAATTCAAAATAATTCAAATCTATGAAATATAATACTTTGCAAATTAATTTGGAAAAAATATGATAATATAAGATCTGTTCACTTCAAACTTCAAAAATTAATAGCCAAGTAACATTTAAAATTACATTTCTCAAAAACAAATTACATTTCTCAATTCTTTCATATAATCAATGCCTGGCCAAAATAGTTATGTCTTTCATTGTTTTTCAGGGGACTGACCGACTTCCTATGAATGTTATCGTGCTTTTGTTTATAATTATGACACTGGGGCTGGGGATTTAGCTCAGTGGCACAGCGCCTGCCTGGCAAGCACAAGGTCATGAATTCGATTCCTGATACTGGAAAAAAAAACAAAATATAATTATGACATTTTCCACCACAACTGCCATTATTTTCTTTTCTCAGTATGCAGACATACCTCATCTTAAATCATTTTTAATCCCCCATATTAGGAATGTACCCTTGTAATTTTATAGAAAGTAACTTGCTTCAAAGATAAATTACCAACAAAATGCAAAATATCCAAGAATCCTTTAAAACTTTAAAAGTACAATTATTACTTTCCTGGATAGTTCTACCCTATGTAAAGAATGTCCATGTATTTATTAAAATTACCCATGAGGAGAAAACTTAGAAAATTTTTGCAAGTGCATTATAAAGAAATGTTATCTATTTCCTTCCTCTCCCAAGAATAAACATTCTTTGCAGAGAAAATAGTGCACTTTAAGATTTTATAAAATGTTAGCTATAGCAATCTGAAAAATTCCTCCAAGAATCTAGAGACCATACCATAGCACATACATACAACACATAAACACACAAATAGGTGTACACAATTGCCTACAAAAGGTGTGCACAATTGCCTAAAAAAGAGGAAAAGGAGACATTCATCAAGCCAGTAGTCATCTAATAATTAATTCCATTTTTACTTAATGATGGCCAATATGAAAATTGTTCCTAATATTAGGACTATAAAAATTATTATACCTCAAGACCCTAACAACAAACTGTAGACTTCCAACTAATTAACCACACATTAAATAATAATGAAAGCAATCATATATTAGGGTTGTTTGAGGTTTTGTTTTCATTTTTGTTCTTTTGATAGACTGAGACAAAGTCTCATTAGGTTGTCCAAGCGGGCCTTAAACTCCTGAGCCTCCCACAGATCAATCATTTGTTTTTTGATTTGTAAGAAGGGAGATTACAAAGCTCTCTAAGTTCTTTATGAGTATCAATTCATTTAACTCTGACAACATCCAATTTTATAGGAACTATGAGGTGCACAGATAAAAACTTTGAGGTGCATATACATTAAATAATTCCCCAAATGTACCACACTTGGTAGGTGGCAGTCAGGAGTTGAGACCAGAACATGTACTAGATCACTAAACTGCCCTGTCTCCATCTTATGAATTATAATTCGCATGAAGTTTCATGTCAAGTGTGTACTGCAATGTTTTGTTGTTGCTGATAATGATTATAACAACAGTCATTTGCCAAAATAACTAAGGAAACCAATGAAAGGAAATGTAGCTTATTTTTGAATTTAAAAATAATACATAGGTAATAAAAAAAGTAAAAAGCAACCTACCTTTTCTTACATGACATAAAAGTGTAAAATTATATTCCTGATACCTTAATTATTTAAAAACATACACTAAATTTAGTAAATAATTGCATTCATACTAAATTATAAAATACGTATTTCTCAAACCAATGAAATCCCAAGAAAAGGAATTAAAAACAAATGATGTTAGATATGCTTATGAATGGTTACAATATTCACAGAAGAAAGGAAACACGAGCCAAGAAGAAATTGATCATAAGCCACACTCATTAAAAGCTTTACAAAACAGTTCAATAAAGAACCCTTTGGTTGGCACTATCTCAGCTCCTCTTATTATGGCAGCAAAACAATAATGGTGCGCATTTCTGATACTGTTAGATATTACCCTGAGAATGCAAAGTGATTATGTAGTCAACAAGAACTAAAATACCCAAGTGTGTTCTGTGTAAGAAATCATACCATGAATGAATACTGCTGAAGCTCTCTCAGTGCTTCTGTGGCACAGGAAAACATTCAGATCAAGACAAGGAGCCAATTTGGCTTAAGTTGGTCTCACCTATGACAACACAAGTATACAGTATTTTCTCCCTGGAATTACGGTGAACAGTAAATAGGGAGACGTGGTCAGGGTTGACTGGAGGGCCTGGAATACAGAAAGTCCTCTAGAACACTGACTTCACAGAGATCATGCTGCTCAGGAGGAAAAAGAGCACACATGCACTGTAGCTTGGAACTGGTTAAGTGGACTCTGTGAGTCTTAGTTTTATCTTTCCAGAATAAGAACTTCCTCATAGAGACAGAAATTTTGATGGTGCATTCTATTCACAAGCAAATATATGATGAAAAAGAAAAACAAAACCCCACAGACATACTTCTAAAGACTGACACCACTTCAAGAGGAGCCTCAGGCAGGTCCTTCAGGAGAGATTCCAGAAGAAGGCATTATTATCAGAGATGACATCTTCACATGGGTTGATGTCCCTGGAGAGCTTCCAGTAGGACAAGGTCTGAGGTGAAAGTCAAAGATACTGATAATTCTGGCCCTGGGTAGGCCTAAGCTAATGCATGTATTTGCATCTAGATTTTTAACAAAAAATACGTAAAGTTGAAAACACACAGAAAATCAGTAGAAAAAAGCTTTAAGAATAGGAATATAAAGAAAGTTGTTTTGTGCAGCTGTACAATGGGTCTGTTTTAAGCTAAGTGTTACACAAGAGCCCAAAAGTTTAAAGAAATGAAAACTTGGAAAGCAAAAAAAATTACAATAAGGTAAAGTTATTTTATTATTAAAGAAAGGAAAATACTCAAATAAATGTAGTGTAAGCTACATGCATAATTAAAAAAAAAAAAAAAGAACTTCCTCATAGAGCCACGCAGGAATTTAAAATGAGTAGTATGAAACTGACTACTTCAGTGAGAAAACTATGTGTCAACTAGTGTAAAAAAACATTTTAACATAGTGTTTAATATAGATTATCAGGAGTAAAGTAATAATTATAACATATTTACTATTGTAACCTCAATTCAAAGAAAGAAAAATGAGCTGAGATTATTGTACACATCTGTAATCCCATGTTTGGAAGTGAGGGCAGGACTACCCCAAGTTCAAGACCCTTGGCAACATAATGACAGAACGCCATCTTGCAAATGACAGAGAGGGGTCAGGGGAGAAGAAGAGAGGGGGTGTAAGGTATGGTAGAGATATTGGGAGAAAGGGGGAGAAATCTGAAGTACACTGGAATTAGAGTTATGGTTATAAGAAAAATGTACCTGTATGAAGCATATAGAAGCCTAGATTAAAATACCTAAATTGTTTCAACAAATAAAGTCTCAAAGAATGACAGTTATTAATAAATGAAGAATATTTTTCTTTTCTATTGAAATATATAATTCTGGTATTGACCTAACTGATTAAATGTGCAAGAACTATGTCTCAGCCACTTTCTCACTGCTGTGACAAAATACACTGCACTTACAGTTTAAAGAAGGCAAGGTTTAATTTGACTCACTGTGTTTAGAGGTTTCACGCCATAGTCAGCCATCTCCCAGGCAGAAATAGTATCACAGCAGGACACAGGGGAAGAAAGCTGCTCATATCATGGCAGCCAGGAAGCAGAGCACAAAGAGAAGAGTTGAGGAGACAGTACTCCCCTCCAGGTCACACTTGCAAGGAATGGCCTCTTCCAAACACGCCAGCTTCTCCTAGCACATTTTAGCTACAGATTCATCAGGGGGTTAAGCTACTACTGCATATAATACTCGTGTTATTTAATCACCTTCCAAAAGCCCCACCTTTGAACACAGGAGGCTTCTGAGTTGACATTCTAGATCAAAACCATCACAAGCTAAAACACACTAAGTTGTTCTGCCAAGGAAGAAAATACCAACCAATAAATCCATCAAAAAGGGAATTTTCACTTCCACATGCAATAAATTTTCAAATTTCTTCCCTGATATTTTGTCTAACTGTTCTTCGCAAACATGTACAAGTATAAAATATACTCAGCAGCTGGGGTCATTCCTGGCAATCTATAAAATACATTTCTCACCATGAGACAGCAAAATCTTTACAATGAAAAATTTACAATATTCTTTTACTACCCCAAAATTGAATTAATGCATAATAAAATCTACCAAAATAAAAATTCAAAAAATCAGTAAACTACTCTAGTAAATGTAAATCTAAAAGAAGAAATTTAAAGTAAAATAATTCATATTTTGACAAATAAAATGTTGGATAATACGTGGAACAGCTATTGAGCTTTAGGTCTGTGTATCTATATACAACATAATCACCATGATGGGAGGTGATACCAGAAGGATGAAGTAAAGACCTCCAAAAATCTGTTCCCTCCATAAAGAAAAGTGACCTTTTAGGAATTTTAGAAATTACAAAAGACACACACAAAAAAGGCAGAAAGAATATCCATTCATAAAAACTAGTTGAAAACTGACAGGATCAATAAACTCTATAAAGATTTAACTCATTCCAATCCCATCCTCTCCATAGCTCCATGAGGCCCTTTAAAAACCAACAAACTCTTACATACAATGGCTTTCAATACCAAGACATGGGGTCAAACAGGTTTGAAACTCATCAAAAACTACACAGAAAAATTCTACTAGGTGGGAAATTCACCAAAAAAGCTTTAATCTTGTGGTTTGTCTCTATTAGACATGATTTAGAACTCACTCTGAGTAAAGCCTATCCACAGCAAAGTATCTGTGAATGAGGATGGTAAAAGATAATGTTTAATATCCCAGTTCCAGTAAAAAAGTGGTTAGGAACAACATTTAAAAGTAAGATGAGAATGAGATACCCACAGATGTTTTAAATATATTCCAACATATTCTATGAATCTAAAATCATACACACATTCATAGGACTAGGTGAATGCCAAGAGAAAATATCAAGAAGATAACAAGTTTTCCATCTCATCCTTGGCGCTCACAATGAACTTCTGCATAAGCAGAAAGTGAAGGTAAAGGTAGAGGTGGCAAAAGCCTGGTGGAGAAATGAAGACATACCACATCCCAAAAGAGCACCATAACACTGCCATGGGAAAGGTACTCGCTCAAGACCCATAAGGAAATTGGTGTTTCTGATAAAGTGAAACAAGCAATGACTTCCTTGGCTACATGTGACAGAGAAAACAGATGTTACAGAATTAGTTCAGGAAGTCAAAACAATGAAGAACAATAATAAACAACAATAAATACAAAGCCTGGGGAGAGAAATTCTGACCTCAAGAGTGATCACATATTATTAAAATGTCTAGTTTCATGAAAACACACACCAGATTTGCAAAGTAATAAGAACATAAAGTTTATGCAGGTGGGAAAGCAGTAAACAGACACTGCTCCCACTGAATCCCAAACAATGGAATTGCTAGACCAACATACCATATAAACTATTACAACAAGCATTTTTAGAAAAATGTCAGAACTAGAGCTAAGCAAAGTAATCTTGCATCAACAAATACAGAATATCAATAAATGGTTTTTAAAAGAACCAAATACAAATTCTTTAGAGTTGCAAAGTAAATAACTAAATGGGAGCTTCAAATAGAGTTCTAAATAAATGGGAACAGCCAACAGGATTCACAAAAATGAAAATCAGTGAACATACAAAAAGACATTTCTGTCCAGACTGAAAAACTGAAAATGAAGAAATAAGAACATAAAGAAAAGGAAGACAAGCATCAAAAGGGGAAAAAAATGACCACAGCCTCAAATGATTGTAGAAAACACCATCAAGAAAATACCATCATGTCAAGCAGGAGTTCCAAAAGAAAAGGAAGAGGAGTAAAAACCATGTATAGAAGAAATGATGGCAGAAAATTTAAATTTGAAGAAAAACTAGAGGAACATCAGTGAGCATGATAAACACAAACAGATCCATAGCTAGACTGAACCTTGTAGAATTACTAAAATCGAAACACAAGAAGACAATCATGAAAGCAGTATCAGAAAACCTATTCACTCACTATAAAGTATATCAAATAAGATTAACATCTGACTTATGCTCATAACTATTCAAGTCAGCAGGAAATGGGACAGCATATTCACAGCGCTGAAGAAATATGGCTGTCAACAAAGATTTCTGTATCAACAAAGAAGTGAAAACAAAGGAGACATGTAGAAATATACCAGAAAACAAAAGCAAAAGAATGTATGAGTACATCTTCTTTCCAAAAAACATTATGATGAAATTAAATGATACTGGGCAGCAACTCAATTCCACATGAAGAAATAAAGGATGCCAAAAAAAGGTAAATACAAAGATAGTATAAAATATGTGTTGTTTGTAACTCTTTCACCCATGCCTTGCAGAAAGGCATCTACTTAAAGCAATTAGAACTCATACTTATTGACATAAAATGTATAAAAATGTAATCTGTATGACAATAAAAGTCTACAAAAAAAGGGAATAAAGATAATAGGAGCAAAATGTTTATACAGCATTTAAATTAACTTACTATTTCTCAAACTAGACTGTCAAAATTTAAGATATTTATTGTTATCTCTTTTTGTTTGTTTGTTTTTCTTCCAGTACTCATGACCTTGTGCTTGCTGGGCAGGCCCTGTGCAGCTGAGCTAAATCCCCAGCCCCTTATTTATTGTTATCTCAAGGATGATAAATTAGAAAATTTAAATACATATGCAATTTATGTATAAATGATATACACATGTGCATGTATGAGATGCGATTAAAAAATAAACTGAAGGTTTACATTTTTAAGTGATTACAGTAAAATACACATTGCCAATTAATCTCCCTAAAACTATAATAATCTGTCACTTCAGAAACATTTATCCTATCATTCTTACCATTTTCTGAAGAAGTTCTGGAAGTCAACTTCTATGAGTTGAAGAAATAAAGGATACCAAAAAAGGTAAATACAAAGACAGTATAAAATATGTGTTGTTTGTAACTCTTTCACCCAGTCTCTAGTTGCACTGGTGTTGCTAACTCAATGTCCTGAACTGATTGAAAGGTAAAAGATTTTACCGTCTGTAGTAATTTTGTCACAAGTCCCAAGGTGGCAGATCCAGTAAGTAAGGCATATGATACTAACTGTAATGTTTTCACTTGACAGAAATTGCTGTAAATGTTTGATAAACAAGAGGTGATCTAAAAATATGGTGAACATTTAAACTAATTACAATGAGACACACTGTCATTAATATTCTCTTTCTAAAATACTCAAAATATTCTTTTTCAAAAATTTATCTGCTCATTCTTGGCAATATGTCATTTACTGTATAAAAGTATTTTTAATTTAAATATTCACCTATCTTTTTTATCACCCTTTGTATACACATAACTAAGACAATATTAAAAGGATAAATAAGGAAATACCCATTTAACATAGAAAGAATGTAGTAACAGTGAAACAGAAAAACAAAAAAGAGATTCTGATATGCGGAACAATAACCATAATATTATATATGAGAATCGCCTAAGTCTTCCAAAGGTAGGGATTGGAAAATACTTCCCAAGGCAATGAGGCCAGTGTTACTATGATACCAAAGAGGATGTGGGCCCAGACAATAACCATTTCTAATACAGATTTAATACTCCTCAACAAAATAGTAACAAATCGAAATGAACTATGTAAAAAAGTATTACATATGCTGAACAAATGCAATTTATTGTGAGAATGTAAAATTTGTTTAACATAATATTTTAGCCACTTTCTAATACTTGAGACAAAATACCTGACACTCCTATCTTAAAAGAAGAGTGATTTATTTTAGCTCACACTTTCAGTCAATGGTTGGCTAGGACCAAGGCAGGAACAGATGGCACAGAGGCATGGTAGAGAAAAAGGTACTCAACCCATGACAACCAGGAAGCAGAGAAAGAACGGAGGAACCAGAGAGGGAGATGTACTCTTATAGGTCACACTCCCACTGACCCTCCTCTTCAGATCAGGTTCCACATACAAACTACATTTAGTTACAAATTCACAAGTGGATCAATACACTGATAAGTAAAGGGCCTACATAAACCAATTACCTTTCAAAAGCTCCACACATGGGGCTGGGGATTTAGCTCAGCAGCAGAGCGCCTGAGTGGCAAGCGCAAGGTCGTGAGTTCGGTTCCTGGTACGGGGAAAACAAACAAACAAAAAAAAAAAAGCTCCACACATGAACCTTTGGAGGGACACTCTAGATCTAAATCATAACACATGGAAACATCAATGAGTATATCCTACTAGTAGAATAAATGGCAAAGCCATATTATATCATCCGATGCAGAAAAAAATTTGGTAATATTCAACACTCATAGGGGGAAAAAACACTCAACAAATGAGGCATTAAAGTGAACACTCTCAGCACACACAAAGTTCACTTATCACTTATCAGAAAAAGAACAGAAACTATTAAAGTTACAATACAGTTTTGCATCTTGAACACTGATATGCCAAAAATACTGCAAAATTATAAAGTAGGTAAGATATAATACTGTCTAAAAAATTCAGGATATTTTAGAAGGAGTGAAAGTCTAAGACCACTAGGATTTTCTACAAGGAGAAGGACTTTGTGACAGAAGAAAATTATGAGAAAAGGTAAACCAGTTTGAGAACATCAAGCACATGCTTAGGCTACAGCATGAATGATGGCAAAAAGGAGGCTTGAAAGTCTTCCACAGACAGATTATAAGGGAATGAAAATAGTGAGAGGAATTTCAAACAGCAAAAAATATTTTTCCTTCTAAAAGTTACATATAGTGGATAATATACTAAGCAATTCTGTAAGAAATAAAGGCTCCTGATAACTGAGAGGAAACCCTAAAACCAGTGAGTTCAGCTACAACCCAAGCCTTGGTTTATATATATAACACTGCCTTGGAAGAATCTAAGTCCTCTTGGCAAAACAAAGCTGATCCCAGGGCAGAAATAAGAAAATGTCCCTCAAACGGTAAAGATTCAACAAAAACAGACAGTAGCAACAGGAACCAACTCCCATTGACCAACCTGGGTAAATTTGTGGAATTTCACATCTAATTTTTACACCATCTTGTTTTCACACCATCTAATTTTTATAGTTCGCAATAAGAAGCTTTGTTTCTCTACTTACTTAGTCTTATACTCTTTTAATTTTCTCTCTCTGCTATATTAAAGGAAAAATAATGGTTTCTATTATTTACAAGTTTATTTCCCAAATAAAGTATATTAAAACTTGGCCTACTGTTGTATTTTCAACCTTAACAATATACTGTCATGGAGACATGTATTATTAAAGCAACTCTAGACTTTACTTCAAAATAGGAAATTATTCAGGAGACAATAAATTCTGAAATCTGTGACAAGGCATCTAAAACAATGCATGAAAATTTTCAGATACCTTCGTTGTATTTCCTCTATTTTTTTTAACTGTTGTTCTAAATTCTTAACATGTGCGGTCAAAGATAATGGACACCAAAAGGACGATGTCTCGACTTGGTTTATTACCACTGACATGGTAAACAGCCTAGAACACAAAGTAACAACAGTGCACTTGGACAAAAATGGCAGCAGTATTTTTTAAATTCAAATTCCTTACTAGACTAACACATGCCACACTCAATGAGTTAACAAAGCAGGGCTCTCTAATAAAGATAAAGAAATGTTAACAGATTAAGGGTGGAGTCAAGTGGGCAGAAGAGAAGAGAAGAAAGGAGAAGAGAGGGGAGAAATGGATAAAGTAGAGAAGACCTGTACATTCAGAGTTCTAATATTCTTATAGCTATGTATAATATTTTGCAAAGTAAAATTGACTGAGATGGAAGCTATTTTGCATGGTACAGTGGCGATGGCTAACAAATGAGAGTTTTGTGGGCTGAATGTGAGTCCCCTGCCTCATCTGCCACCCCTAATGACAGCAGCCACCTGCTGTTTTATTGTCACAGCTGGAGCCAGTTCACACTCTTTGGTGCTGAGCTCTGCCCATGAGCACCAAGCTCTCTCTTCGCCTCATTACTTTGATGAACTTTTTATGGTCAGCACCCATGAAGACCTCATCTAGGACTCTGCGACACAGACTGGCTTCAGGGAGTGCTTTCAGTTACACGAAGTGCTAACATCAGTGATTCTGTGCCTGCCAGTTTCTGTCAGCTAGTACAGAAGTCACCGTGCTATACTTTTGATACAACAGGGCCCACAACAGGTAAAAATGTCATAAAATTCTCATGCCTAATAATGCTCTTTCTTCCTTATAGGGATGTAAAGATTGTAGTATACTTCCATATTGAAGTTTTTTAATGGTAATGTTATTATAGAAAACCTAATGTACGTTTATGATTGTTGCCATAAAATTAAGATTCTTTTTATTTGTTATAGATTGAAAATCACAGCAAAATTTTTTTTCCTTTAGCTTTTAAAGTCAAAAAGGATAAAGCTAAAGGGGACTAAAAATTTCATTTATATTAATATATTATTTTAAATTCCAATTTTTTTTTTTTCTTTTTCCTACTGGGAATCAAACTCCCAACCTCGCACTTGCCAAGCAGGCACTGTGCCACTGAACTATATCCCCAGGCCTCCAATTTCATATATTGTTTTTAATAAAAACATACAGGAATAATATGTCAACTGAATTCAAATTATACCTGTATTGTGTAATTTTGATGTCAGAAAGGCTGTTCAGAAAATGGTATCTTGAATGGCAAACACTTTACAAGCTTTCTCTGATCATTGTTAGTCAAACAGAAGTCACTAACGATTTAACTAATTACAGAAGAGAAAAAAAATTAATTTTAAAATGTTAGAAACATAAAAATAAACAGCTCTTAAAACTCCCTGAGCAAAGCTCCCTGGAAAGCAATCTGATTATTTACGAATAGAGTCATGTCTATTACAAAAATTGTAACCTGAGAAAAGAAACTCGTCAAAATATAGAGTATTTAACATATTTCCATATTACAAACACACTCAGAATAGCTTTTAATATTCTAAAATACTCAAGTAAGGGGCTGGGGATTTAGCTCAGCGGCAAAGTGCCTGCCTGGCAAGCGCAAGGTCGTGAGTTCGGTTCCCGGTACCGGAGAAAAACCAAAAAAAAAAACCAAAAAAAAAAAAATAAAATACTCAAGTAACATTTCAAGTTTCTAATGCCTGAAAGCATAAAAACCAGAGCACTTAAGGCGTAGAACTCCAGCTGATGAATTTTTGAAAATTTTGCAATGTTAGAAGACATTAAATTCTTCCTAGGTTAATTTAAAAATTCTACCTCAAAATAGATATATGTATTTAAACATATTAAGTGATGTACTTTGTTACTTGGTCCTCAATGCATACATAAGCTATACTTTTCTCAGTTCTATTATAAAATTTCCACTCACTATTATTATTCAAAATGTTGATATTTTGCTTAAGAGATATGATAAATTAGGCTTTATGTAGTGCTCCTGAGTTTAGGTCTTGTGAAAATCAATGCTTGTCCTGAATCTAAATCGCCAAAACAGCAGAGAAGATGTTGGTGCTTGTAAGTTTACGAAAGTCAGATCTGAACACACAAAACATTCACAGAAGTGTCTTTTAAGTGTCTTTTAAACAGCTATCATGAATACATAAATCTAAGAATAATTATTAACTTCAAAGTATCTTAAATGTACAAAATGAGAAAAAGGAATCCCTGTATCACTTTAACTCAAATAGGCAATATATTAAATAGCAAAACTAGATTAACCTGAGCAGAGATATTCTGTGTATTTCTTATTGTAATTACATTTAGAACTAAGCTAATTATGAATAAGATGCCATGTACACTCATGCCACGTATGTTAAGCAAAATCAGAATTTCTGAAATTCTCTTGAGCTTACATATTTTTCATTGGCTATTTAAATATATAGTTTGTGAAACCTAATTTAAAAGAAAAAAGGGAAAGGACTCACTGGTTATATTTAATGACATTTAAATCCTCAATTAAATCAACCCAGTATGAAGAGATAATTTCTCACATTTCATACAATTCTGTTTTTCTCAGGCAAACCGTTTGGAAATCATAACGAACTTATTTTGCATTATACATGCTATGTAATTCGCATCAGTAAATGACTGGATAAAAGGTATCTTTAATGAAATCTTGGTGCAGTTTTCAGAAGGTGAACAGCTAGTTGATAATGGTATGTCTGTGCATCAAGAAAGAGAAGAAGGAAATGACTATGTAATTAAGTGAATGAAAAGATGGACAAACGAATGTGAGCAGGAAAAAGAATTTCAGTATATACATCAGGAATGATGTACCAGCTGATAAAGAAAAAATACACAAGAAGACTTAGGCTGCTAAAATAAAGATGGAGTAAGCAGAATAGACTCCTCCTATACAGCAGGGTCCTGAGCAGATATAGAATCTGCTGCTATAGCAGACATGTAACTAATGGGTAAACCATACAAAACTGGACTCTCATCTAGTCTAAATGCTTATATTTACACATAATTGATATTGTTCATATATGCTCACCACCTGCAGTATATTGTTCTCCCAAAAGGACTGATGCAGAAAGAACACTAAATAACAGGAAGAAAAAAAAACAATAACGCAATGCAATACCTAAGCTCTATTATTAAAATCAAACACATAAAAAAGGTAAGATTGTTTCAAGCAAAAGAACAACTCTGTGGTCCAACTATATCAAATAATTATGTTCCAGAAAGAAAATAATAGGAGAATGAAGAAGTCATACAGTTTTTTAACATGCAATGTTCACAATTTTTTTCTAAATACTCTATTATATATTATCTTCATAATTATCTTATGAGATTGGGCTATGAAGAAATTAGTAATTTTCAGCCTATTTGTACAAAGCAAATGTCCATGTAATAGCTTAGTTCCATAAAGCCATTCAAATAAATTTACCTAAATAATTTATAAATATCCTGAAAGGCCAATAAATCATTATTCATACAATGGTAGGACAACTATTTTCATTCAACTTACAGGTATACATTTATGATTTTGCATAAAGTAATCAATTATTATTGCCTTTTAAAATGGATTTTAAATATATTTTTATTACATGATATTTGATATCAATCAGAGATATATCATCTAGGTGAGTGTGTAATTTACTATCAAGTTCTCTGTGTACCTCTACCTACTCCCAATCTCACTGTCTATTCTGAGAACCACAGGCTGCATAACAGCATTGTTCCCTCACTTTAAAGTTTTATCACATATGTACGTATTCTTAAATAACATACTGCTTAGTGTGGATTATTTTTGAGGTTTTCAAAAATTATATCAAATGTAGTTGACAGATAATTTGATTGTTACCAATACTTTGTGATTCTTGGAAACAACCTTCCACTTTTTGTAATAGTTTTTCTGCAGTAAAAAATTCAGTGAAAATCTACCATTTCCCAGTAATTTGGTGCTGCCCATATTCTTCTCATTACCCGAGAAAACTTCTATAGTTCTAAAAATAAAGAATAAATGTGTTTCTTTTACTCAAAAGTTAAAAATATATTCACATACAATGGGTAGCATCTAACTAGCCAAACTTATTTGAAGTCTTAAGTAATCTTATCTAAAAATTCATTTGATACTTTTAGGAGCAAGATCTCTTCTCATTCTGTAGATGGAATTAAAGGTACAATGAAAAAGAATTCTGCAGTTCCAGCAAGTGTGTATACTTCAAGTGCAACCAGGACTCCCTATGTTTGGGAGAAGTTAATTTCACCACTTTCCTGGTGAATGTCTATGAATGAAAGTGCAACCAGGACTCCCTATGTTTGGAGAGAAGTTAATTTCACCACTTTCCTGGTGAATGTCTATGAATGAAACCACATAATGCCAAAAGGAAGACGTCTTAAAAACTGGAAATAAGAAGCAATGACGATTTTCCAGGAAGTATGAATAAAATAAATGTAACAGTAAATCAAGAGCAGTTATATTTAAAATACCATCAAGAACAGAACAGATAAAAACTTTCTACAGGCTGGGGATATAGCTCAGTGACACAGCGCCTGCCTGGCAAGCACAAGGTCCTGAATTCGATTCCTGGTACCAAAAAACAAAACAAAAAACCTCATTCTATATACAATTTTCCAAAATCTCTACTTGAGTCCAAGGTAGAAAATAAAAATGTACTTCACTGAAAATTAAATTCCTACCCATCTTTTAAAAACTCCAACATCAGTTTTTGAAATAAGAAAGCCAACATTTAAATTTCCAATACCATAAACTTAATGTAGTAATAATAATACAATTACACGATAGTCTTTGTAGGTTACAGCCTTAATTTTGGGTTTTTTTCAGCCTTAATTTTGTTATAATCCAAAATATAAACTCAAATAGTTAGCTATTACAAAGCTGAGCATTCAGGATCTTTAACTTGTTTTGATTTTAGATTATAAATAATGGATATTTTAAAAATCAGAGTGTTATTTTAAAAAAAGATTAATTCTTACCATTCATTTGGAACTTTGTAATAGGAAAAAAAAAAAACCAAAGCCCAACAAATCAAGGAATAAAAACAGACACTGATTTCAATATACATCTTGGCAAAAAACACTGTCACACAAGTTCACTTTCATAATTTTACAAGTGATTGTAATAATTCTTACTGCTATATTTCTCTGAAAGAGATATAATATTTTCCTTTAGGCTATGTTGTCAGAAAATTGTTAGCATATACATTGATATTTTATGCATTTATAAATAAGAATATCTAGCTCTGGTAAAAGAAAAACTGTGCCAAATATAAAAATTATACTATTCTTATGACAGACAGGTTTTGTTAGAAGGATCTTGATTTAAACCTATTACTCAAGCAAAAAAAACTAAGACAAATGAGAAACCTACAATAAAAAATATATCAGTATACCATATTTCAGTTCCAAGGCTAACCAGAAACACTCTAGAATAATAAGGGAAAAAAAATTTGTTTCATATCACATAAAAACACAGAGAAGGGGCTGGGGATTTAGCTCAGTGCCACAGCGCCTGCCTGGCAAGCACAAGGTCATGAGTTCAATTCCCAGTACCAGAAAAAATAAATAAATAAATAAATAAATAAAAAACACAGAGAAAACAGATAAATTATATACAATATTGAAAGTCCACTATAATTGGCACTGAACAAAAAGATTACGCTTACATTGTTATTTATATTTCTCTATAATTTCCAAATATTCTACAATAAATGTATAAATTTAGCAATGGCAGATAAATTATTCTTGATATCCCCACCAACATTGCCATGCTAATTAAAAGAATAAAGATACTGAAATTAGCTACAAATATTCATTGTAACTAGTTCCAACAAAGTCCAACCAAGTTCCAAACATGCCCATGGAAATTCCAGGCTATCACATACAGGCACAAAAGGATTCTGCCAAGATCAAAGGTCAGAAGCCCATCCACCAGTCCACTTTAATCCCCATACATAGTACACACCACTTCATGGTTACAGTATGGCGAAAAAAGTCCAAAGAGGATCCACATCACAAAAACTACTAACTTAATAAAGGAAACTACAATGTAATAATCAAGGTTTCATTTTACTAAGTAGGTGACAAAAGAAAGACTTTTGGAGTAGTAATAAATTCATTAATACATTTTCAGAGTAGACTGCCTCGGGTTCCAAAAAAAATTGGTGTTTATAGTCTGTAGTTAAAGCTGAACTCTACAATGAGAAATGACTAAAGAACCACAACAGAAGTTAACTGATCAAAGGGCTCACAATAATAAATACTTCATGTAGTACCTTATAATAATTTGATGTATGAATTTACTTAATCCTAGAGACTATTGATTTTGAGATACACAATTGATTCAGCAAGAGTGTTCTAAGTGTAGGTAGAAAGAAACCAAATTACCAATTAACTCCAAAACAATCACTGTTTCAAAAATGTTAAATTATCAGTGTGTATCTTAAAAACAAGGAAGCATATAATAAATCATAATATACCTATTTTAGAGACAATAGACCAAAACATCTAAGAAAATAGAATATTCCAAACAAAGGCAGAAGTAACGTAGTAATATTTCTTTCACAACATTTTAGATTGCAAGAGGTTATTTCTATTAAAAATACCTGTATGAATACCAATTAGGAAACTTCACAGATCTTAACACAGTGACAACTCATTAAGATTTTAACACTACCTATCTTAAAAAGGAATATTATATACTTCAAATTACAACCTTACCATAGTCCTTACCTGACTTAGTAATTTAACTTGCAGAAAATCTTCTATTTTATAAACATGACATTTAGACATTATCAGATTATCTTAAAACTGAAGAAGAATCAAAACATTAAACAAGAATTAAAATGTCTGTGAACACATGCACATATACATGCATAACTGCCAAGGTAGTATAAATACAGACCAATAATATTCAGGCCTTTTCTAGATGAGTATCAAACAGAAAAGAAAACTCGTCTTCTCATATTTTTAATATCATCATTGTCTCTCCCACACTGCCTACTCTAGTTCGCATAATTTGCTTTTTTGCAGGGTTCTCCATCTCACAGATTAACACCACTCTCTAGCCAGTCACTTCAGCTACCAATCTGAAGCCAACCTTTACTACTCCAACTGCATCATCCATGCATCATTCATTTATCAAGTTCTTCTGCTTAGTAGCTGTGGAATCTATTCTCTTCTACCCATCCACTCTAGTTTTTCTGTTATAATCTCTCCTAAAATTTTATGATTTCTCATCTCTTTTTAAAAAGAACTATTAAAAAAGTGTCGTAACTGACCTCAATGTCTATAATTAGACTAAATTCAGACATTAACTGAACATACATTTCAACATCTATTAAGTCCTTACTGGATAAACAGACTATTCTTTATGCAAACTACAGGATTTATAAGAAGGAAACAGGGATTAACCAGGCAAGATGCTCAGAAAGTAAGGATGAGGCTCTCTGCTCTTTGAGGTATTTTAGTAGAAAAATTGGAGCAGATGGATACTGTGAACTGTTGAATCTATTGTCTTACCAATAAGCAAAGAAAAGAAAAAAAGAAAATGTCTAGAAATAACTATCCTATCACTCTTCCTAAACTAATAAACAATTCTACAAAAAAAAGATCATTAGTCAAATAATTTTCATTATTGAGCTTTGATTTTACTTTTAAAAATACCTAAAATAGTACCAAATCAACAAAATGCAAGAGAAATTATGATTCAGACTAGCTTCTAAAAGTATTAATTTGAACTAAATAAAATGATAGTTTTATAGAAAAAAAGTAGTTGAACTCAGAAATTTTGTGTATCAATCTTATTAAAATGCTGCCCTTGTTGGGTATGGTGGCACATGCCTGTAATCCCAACACTCAGGAAATTAACTGCCAAAAGTTCAAAGTCAGCTTGGGCTACATAGTGAGTTCAAGCCTAGTATGAACTACAGGGTGAGACCCTGTCTCAAAAAAACAGAGACGCTGATATCAACTTTACTTTTCACTGCACTTTTTATTTTTTTTATTTTTATTTTTTTGTCTTTTTTGAGATAGCATTTCATTATGCAGGTCAGGCTGGCCTCGATCTCACAACAATCCTCCTGCTGCAGCTTCACAAGGCCTGAGATTACAGGTGTAAGCCAATATACCTGGCTTCACTGCACTTCTAAAAGGACAAGTATTTCACGGTTATTTACCGTATTATCTTTTTACAACTATACATGGCCTCTTAAATATTACAGTAAGGAGAAAAAGTCAGGATTTGTTTATGTGACAATTTCTTCATCAAAAACATGAAGAGAAAAGAAAATATTTTCACCAAGTCTTTCCATTTCCTTCTCCACTGCAACAACTACAGAGATCAGAAAGGGAGGATAAAAATAAATAGATAAAAAGCAAAGCTCTGATCACTGTACTGGGAGAAAGCACCAAAGATACTAATACAGGGTTAATATAGAATTGTCCCACAATGTAATTTAGCATTCAAAAGCCCATCAAGGTTTCTTCTAATTACAATCTCTTTCTTCCTACTTGATACAGAATTCTATGCAAGAAATACACGGCTTTTCCTTTGTAAACTTTATCTCTCCAAGGTTTTCACGTTCAATCATGGAGTACCAGATAATTATAACATCCAGCTGGGCAGTTTATTCAGAGAATGACAGATTCCAGATAACACCCACACTGGGGTTTGGAGCTTCTTGAACAGTGATTTTCCTCTATCACTGATATTAAAAGGGCTGTTTTCATGCCAGGGGGTATACTTATTGTTCAAAAGCTTTAGGTACTGTATGTACATTTGACAGCCAAGGGACTTGACTATCATTTAAAATACACAGATAAGACATGGGGAATGTAATGGGGAGAGAGAGAGAATGAATCAGATATAATGTCTCTATATACTCTACCTATTATATCACACTGTCCTGTATGTATTTTTAAAATTCTTGCTTTTTGGCTAACCTGACTCTATTATGCTTTTGCCATTCTTAATCAGACAGTATATAATATAAATCTTTTAGGTTAAAGTTGTCCTTCACTATACTCTAGTCCAGGGAAGATAAAATCACTGTTCTAGATTACACCCCATATATTACAGATAAATACATGGTTATTCAAACTATTTGTGTGTATATGCTCGGTTATTTGTATACACGTAGTATCTGCATGTATAGATATATAGATATATAGATATATTTGCATATAAAACATATAAGTATATATGTACATTTGCACCTAAACATACCTATGCAACCACACATATAAATATATAAAATTTTCTCAACTTCACTGTAGACAATGTATTCGTGATTTATCCTAAATATTTTTTTTCTATTGGTTTACTGCCTTAGGTTTAAACATTATCTACTAACTAGCCTCCATAAACATCTCATGTGTCACAGTGACTCTTTTCACATTGTTATAGGCAGCTGAATTAGATAGAAATAAAGCGCCTGCCTGGCAAGCGCAAGGTCGTGACTTCCGTTCCCGGTACCGGAGAAAAACCAAAAAAAAAAAAAAAAAAAAAAAAAAAAAGAAATATTATAAGCCTTCAGACAGGGCAGGCCCTGGAAGAAGCCAACAAGAAAGACAAGGTAAGATACTTTGTGTGGGCCAGACCTCAAGACAAAAGGACTAAACAAATGCACCCACATACCTCC
Source organism: Chinchilla lanigera (assembly GCF_000276665.1). NCBI lineage: Eukaryota > Metazoa > Chordata > Mammalia > Rodentia > Chinchillidae > Chinchilla > Chinchilla lanigera. Next base: position 58,200,311 of record NW_004955402.1, on the reverse strand, counting down.
CTAGGTGTAAACACCAGGGATTGATATTCTAAACAGGTAAGAAGCACCTTCAAAAAGCCAGAAAGAGTCACTAGCCCAACCCCAACAGGAAGAGCCCCTGTTCTGTATTCATGCCCACTTGCTATATGCCTCGCTTCCCCATTTGATCCCACTTTACTCAATTTTACCCGAACAATTATACTTGTAATCTTATTGGCTGACCATAGTTTTGTCCCACCTCATGCCCACTTTGTAATTTCCCATTTTCCCCCTACCTTGGACCCGCCTCACCTCAGGGTTTTGCTCTATAAAGTCCCGGGGAAGGGCAAGGTCCTTGGCAACCCACATGGGCCTCCTTCTGTCCCTCTCTTGGACAGAAGCTTTCTTTCCCTCAGTAAATATATTCTGCTCTTAACCTCCATTGTTCCTAAAATTCATTCTTCGATTTTAGAGAACAAGAACTCATCCCAGATATCATTCAGATTGGGAGTTCTTATTTTCCTGTATCAACATGACCTGACCAGTGGAGATTTTAATTTTCTGTGATGTAGGTAGCTGCCTGACAGCCACTGCTACTGGACAAAAGACTGTTTCTCAGGCAAGGTTCCAGAAACTAAGTAAGTGACAGTGATAACTGGTACTGAGCTGATTTGGAAGTTACAGCACTAATCAAATTTGCACAGTGCGAAAGCCCAAAGAAACCTGTTTGCTTACAACTTCAGTATTAGTAATGGAGGCAAGAGGGTCCTCTAGACCTTACTGTAGTAACTAGCCACATTCCAGCAGGAAAGCATCAGGGACCAAGAGAAGTAGAAAGATTAATATAATGGGAAATTACTGGATCAACTTCCCTTAATTCAGGTGTGCAGGACCACCTGACTCTCTTTGTTTCGGTTTTTTGTTTGTTTGTTTGGTTTTTGGTACCGGGAATGGAACTCAAAACCTTATGCTTGCCAGTCAGGTGCTTATGCCACTGAGCTATATCTCAGGCCCCACCTGACTCTCTTTGAAAGAGGAGCAACTGCCTCCATTTTGGCTGAGCCTGACCCTAATTTCCATGTATTGATATGCACAGAGCCAGCTAGGACTTTTCCTTACCCCTTCAACTGGCTTTAAGCAATGCATACTGGTCTAGCCAAGGTGCTGATGGTAATCTTTGGAGATGGCAGGTGTGTTTCCCGGACCCCCTGCTGCTCCCTCAAGTGAGCCCAGATAAGGTAGAATGTGCCAGCCAATGTTCCATGCTGTCTACTGGGATGGAGCCTTGGAAATAGAGGCTATGACTTCCTGGGATTTCAAAGATTACACATCAGAGCTGAAGCACAGCACCCACAAATATTAGATGCTATCTCAATTGTGTTATGCAGATTACTCATTCTGCATATCTTCCTCTCTGCATATGGCAGGGATGATTTCAGGCCTCCTACCTAGCTGAGCACATGGCACTCATGTATTTCCCACCACTTTTACAGTCACTGATCCTCAAGCCACTCCCTTCTTCACAAATGAATGAAATCTGGGTTTGGTCCTGGGTACAGGTTTTTGTTCTGGACAGCCTTCATCATGGCTGGACTTAGGACCCCTTGGCTCCCCATAACAACAAATATGTCTTAGTGTCTTTATTCTTGCCATGGGTTGCACTGGATGTGGTAGACTGAAACTGACTCATTAGAATTCCAGTAACTTTTCAAGGGATTATAAATATAAACTCCCTGAGCCATGAGGAGGACTGGGAAGGACTCTCTATATTCAAGGATGATCTTAAATGCCTCTAATATTCACATTTCTTGCCTCTTAATGCCAGCCCAGCAGTTGGACCAGGCACCAATTCAGCTTTCCCTGAATTCAATCACTATTCTCCCCAACATAGATGACAGACAAAATCCTATCTTTTCAGTTCTTTGAACTGTACCTGAAAGTGAAGTTAAAATTGATAGATAAAATCTAATAGATATATGCATACTCACACAAAGGGAAGTAACTTTAGACCCCCAAAGATATCATATTCTAATTTCTGGAACCTGTCAGGTTATCATATATGAAGAAATAGTCTTTGTAGATATTATTAGGCTAAACAACTGGAGATGATAAGATTTACTAGGTGGGCCCTAATCTAAATGCAACCATAAATATCCTCTTCACAGAGGCACTGGTAGATTGGACTTACACAAGAAGGTAAGGTAGAGACCAAGGTTAAGTAGGGGCTGGAGAGGATACGGCTATAATCTAAGGTATACCAGCTGCCACGAGAAACCAAAAAATGCAAAAAGGCAAGAAAGGGATCTTCCCTAGATGTTCCAAAGAGAGAGCAGCCCTGCTGACTCCTTCATTTTGGGCCAGTAAAACTGATTGCTCTTCCTTTCAAATATTTAAGAAAATAAATTGCCTTTTGAGCCACCAGGTACAATAGCCCCTTTATAACAGACAGGAAGTGGTTCTAGGTCCACTCTGCAGATTCCAAAATCTTCAGATGCCTCAAATCTCATATAAAGGACAGTAGTATTTGTAAATTACCTACACATATCCTCCTATATGCTTTGAATCATCTCTACTTTGAACCGTAGAGCATTTAATACAATGTAAATGCTAAATAAATAGTTGTTACACTGTATTGAGAATGGAATAATGACAAGAAAAATGTACACGTTCAGTAAAATAATGCAAAATAAAAATATATAATGCAATATAAAAATAACACAAAACTTTCTCAAGTATGTTCGATCCATAATTGGTTCAAACCACAGATGGAATACCACAGATACAGAGGGCCAATTCTCTACATGGTAATCTGATACAGCAACCACAAAAATTAACACCGCATATTTAATATTTTCTTCAGGATACAGGCAATGGTATATTCTAAACTGAAGCTATAAAAAATATCAAAATATAAAAATAATAAAAATAGTAAAATTTTAATTGACAATCTGGGCATACATATTTTTAAACAGATAGAATTTCCTTCAATTCAATACTTTTAAATAAATAAAAGTGCTTCACTAATATTTTGTATTGTGTATTTTCACTTAGTTTTTACATGATGTCTTGTTATTCTAAAATGCTAAAATACATCAGACTAGTTATATAACATTTGATTGCTATAAGTTCCACACCAGCCTATATTTTTGGAGCTAGGTTTAGTGAATTTGTTTACCATCATGTTCTTATTTCCAGGAAATAAAAAGTCCAGCTTTGAAAATGGCTGTCAAAAGTAGGTTCTCTAAGTTAAGCTGGAGATGGGCTTTCACAGAAACAACGCACAGTCCAAAAGTTAGAATGTTCTTTGAAAGCAAGGCAAATACCACCAACATTTTAGATACTGACTATAGAATCAGGTACCTCACTGCATTATTTCCAGCACTTGCCCTTAAGTAACTAGAGCTCTCACCAACCCTGGGTCAGCACAAAAATAATTTTGAAAAAAGTTAAAGATCTAACCAATCCCTTCCAGGCATCTCTAAATTCTAATATTGAAAATAACAACCAGGAATATACCTCACCTTTGGGAAAACAAATTCTTTAGGCAATAGGAAATATTAATCAAGAAAATCATAACATGTTGTGGAAAGTAAAAAACTTATTCACACTAAACAACATGTAAAGCAAATACCTCCAAACACTGAGGTATAAAAATGCTTTCTGATTGACAGTAAATACATTTATAATTCTGTTAATCTCACTGAAGAGCAGTGAGACACAACAGGACAAAACATGTTAAAGGTACTTATACAAATCAATGTCACACACAATTATGATTGGGGCTGCAGTATATTTTTTAAAAATACAATAAGCCCTATGCCATATACCAAATATAGAAAACAAAGTCCTAAAATTTAAGCAAGTTATTAAAATTCTAGTATACAAAGTCCTTTGCATTTATTTGGGGACTTATAACTCATCTAAGAAAATTCACAACATGAAGATATTAAGGAACACATTCTTTATTTTTAAAAAGAACAACATATTTTTAAAAAGAACAACTTTGGAAAAGTTCACATATTCTTTCAAAACTTACACAAATTTACAGTTTCTATGCCACATCTGAAAATGGGTTCAGAAATTTTAGTATGCAAGTTTCAGTAATCACCCAGAAAGTATTTACCCAGCATAGTACAGAATTCTGTACTGCTGTACTTATATATAAGAAGGGACAGAAAAATAATGCTTAAATTCTCCTTCATAAGTGAACAATGAACATAAAAAAGACATTTCACCCTTACACGACATGGCTACTATTGTACAGTGTCTGGTTTTTAACCCATCCTCAAGTTTCACTTTTATATTGTAACTCTAATCTGCATAAATGCAATTACTTTTAAGACAATCCAACAAACTGCCATCAATTTAGTATAATACACATTCAAAGATTTTTAAAATAACTGTCTCCATGCTTTATGTACTTTTAAGTACTCTCAGATATAATGCAGCAAAATTACCCTTGATATTCTCTATCCAGAATAATTAATATTATAGATGCCAATAATTAATTACTAGAATTTTTAAAATCTAGACAATGTTCCTCCCCCAAGGAATTTAAAAGTATTATAACAAGATTACAAAGACTAAAAATTATATCTAATTCTTTCAAAACATATTACTAACGGTGTGTGTGTGTGTGTTGTAATCATACACCAATGCGGGCACTTGCACATATATTTGTGATTCCTTTTGAAAATATATACCTAACGGTTAACATAAGAAAGTGAAAGTGTGCCAGTTATCTATGGTGCTGACCAACAAAAATTACTTGTTCATCTTTACAGATAACAAATAATAATGATTAATACATATATACACATAAATTTATAATTATGTATTGATTAGCTTTTAGCAAAACTCAAGAGTGTATTACATTTTCTCCAGAGTTAGATAGTATTTTTTTTAAATTACACATAGGCCATTAGCACTAAGTAAATTTATTTTCCCCAACAGTGCTAAAGATATGCAAAGTTTTCATTCTTTAGAGTTTCATAGTAAATGATTAACATCAGCTCTGCTCATTATTTCCCTTAACAAAACTTCTCTAAAAACAAATAAATCAAAAATGCCTCCAACATCCCTGAATAAATAAATTATAGACCTATTCACTGGCAGCAATGATATTTTAAAAAGCTTGTGCAAGCTCGCTGTACAACTTTATTACGAAACCACATTTGATAAAAGAAAAAAACTGTCCACTTTTTCATTCTCAACACAGTTTTACTAGCAGGAATGGCTTCTCAAAGATAAAGAAACTTGCTAATAGCAACCTATCTAGAAAGTGTTAACCCTGTATTCCAACAGATTATAATCACTACTAAGTAGGAGCAGATACTTCTGATAGACACTTTTAGGATCCAAAACTATTTTCTCTCATATTGAAAATATAAGGATAATGACAGCTAATAGGAGCCATCACTGTATGATCAGACACAATAAATGAGAATATTTATATAAAGGGAAAAGTAATTCTTGACTTTAAAAATATGTATTTTTTTAAAAATATATATTTTGATAGGTTGCAGAGATTGTTCTTACTTTTGTTTCTACATAACCCCCACAACTTCTGCCCTTAATAAATTACATAAAAACTGAAAAAGCATCCTACATGTGCAGGTTTAAAGCAAAAACAGGCATCAAATAACAGCTATACATAAATGCAGAAAATAACGTCAGTACAGAATAGTACTAATTAAGCAAAAATGTTAAGAGGAAAATTTTATGATGTGATGAAATTGCATTATCTTAAAGTGAAAAGATCAATGCATTCTATGATTCAATAAAATCCACTAGGCAATAAGTGAATAGCATACTCAACAGTGTAAGCTGAAATCTAAAATTAAAGTTCCAATGAGTAAACCTGTATTTTATTCAAACAAACACTAAAAAGACATTTTCTTTTATGAATGACAAAAGATATAACATTAAAAGATCTCATGTAGAAAATATAATGATTCTAATCCTACATATAGAAATAGCCTTAAATTCTACTAACAGGTATTATATCAACACACACTGTCAGTTCAAAACACAAACTAAGTTTTTTACTACACAAAACTAATAGATTTTTATTGGAGTTAAAAACAGAAAACATGTAAATTAAGGTGACTGAAACATGCTTTCAACTAGCAGAGTAATATAGTAGCTATTCATCACCTGAAGTCATAAAACACTAGGTCTTGTCCTTAGCATATTCTAATGAAGCCTATCATGCAAATGAGAGTGACCTTTTCCTTGCATTCTGCAAGTTCACATTTATTCCAGGAGTACATAGAGTTTGCCAATACAAACTAGCCAAAGACTGTGTAATTACTGTAATCAATTAGTAGTTAGTGTCGTTCTGCTCATTTTCAGCTAATGTCAACTAAGCCATTTTTGAGAGAGCTACTACTGACAATAGCTTTACTGTTATTATTTTTTAAATGTAGGAAGGAAAAGAAAAAAAAAGAAGATTAATACAAACAAACTTTCCAATATGGCTACAAGGCTGGATCCCTCCCAAGGATGTTAAGATGCAAGACAAAACTCTAAAGTTGATAATGCACAAAGACTCTCTGGTAAAGTTACATATCCTTAAAATGACATTGAAGTTTTCTGCCTGTACAATTAAACATTAATATTTAAATATTTAAATGAAGGACACTCTCCTGTGCAGCAGTTCAGACTTGGTAGAACTTGGGCCCTCTTCTCTACGCTTGAGTAAACAGGCCATACCCTCTGCTCGGAAACAGTCCATTCTGGAGACAGTTATGGATAGGAAACATTACAGCAGCTGGTAATTAAAGTAAAAACTAATACTGTCTCAGAGATGGGGAATTTTGTAAAGGAAAATCATTTATCATGGCTTACAGTCTTCACAACTGAAATGAATTATCTCTTTCTTTAGCACATATCCATTTTAAGCTAGTACATTTACTAAACTAAGAGGAGGCCCACTTGCTGATCTTAATGGTATTAGCTAACGGCCATGGAACAAAAACAGAGCAATTCATAGAAAATATTCTACACATATGATGCAACATAAAACCTTAGAAATTAAAATGAGGCCACCTAAAACAAATAACTTAAACATCTGCATTAGAAAAAAAACAGATTATTTTTAAAGCCTACAGTATCTTCCTTCACTATGATTGTTTTTCTGTATTATGTCTACTGTTTTATCGAAGAATTATTCTCTTATTCCCTATAATGGTTTGAGCAATCTTTCAGTCTTACATCTGGTAATCTGAGCAATGTAGTTGAGGATAGCAATATGTAATGTAACAACCACTGTTGATTCGTATTATTTTGTCTTGAGACTCTGTATCACTTTGAATGTTCTTGCGTTGATTTGTTTATGTTTGTGATACTGCTATGCTGCTACTGTTCTATTTTTTGTTTGTTTCTCATTTACTACTCTCTTTAAAATAAAAACAATATGCTTGTTTTAAAATTTTTTAAAAAGGGCTAAAGGCAAATGCCTTTCCAGTTACCAACTGCTAAAGAAAAATGCTAATTTTATATCAACCAATGGTGTATCACTATACCAGGCCAATATGTGAAGGACAACATAGTTAATCTTCACTTCTGAAAATACTAAATATCTGGCAACTGAGGGATGTAATCCATAAATTTATAAGAGACAGAAACAAGAAAACACCACATCATTGGTATACAAGAAAGAAAACTGATTTGTAGTACAAGTTATCAAATAAAAATATTGAGATGAGAAATTTCCTTGACACTCCTAAGCTGTGTCAAAGAAACTGAAAATAAACGCCAATCTTGTTTGTACATGTCAACCTAGCACACACAAATTCATATTTTCCTTAAATCAATATAATCCAGGGACTTTTAGAAACTGGAATTTCTGCCTGATTTTAAATAAAGACAAATTATTTAGCAAGGCATATGATAAGGATATAAATGCAGACATCTGTGTGCATATAACATTAGATGCATAAATGTGTATGCATTTTTATTCTCTCAAAAGAAAAAAGACAAGAGATTGAAATCAAAATGGTAAACCTGAACAAAATATAGACCATTTATATACCAAGTGAGAAATATACCAATTTCTTTATTTCAGGATACCTGAAAACTCCTTCCCCTAAAGGCAAGGACCTGCAGTCTCCCTTTAAATTAAAAACATCTATAAGAGATTAAATACCTTTGGAGAAGAAAACTATCATACTAAAAATATTGTTTTGTATTTAAAAATCTGTAACCCTGCAAAGAAATTACTTTTCAAAGTAAAAATGACAAAAACTGATAAAACACAACTGAAATGTATTAAAATGACTGTTTTCACAGGTATCAGCTGACAATCTCAGGTTAATTGAGGAACAGTGGTGTATGTTTTCAACAACCTGCATAAATGTGTGAATTGGAGGGAAAACATGTTTATAAGTGCTTGTTTCCATGGTAACATTTAGAGTGTAAAAGAGCAATCAAGTGGCAATGAGTGGAGTGACACTGAAGATTTATTGGTTTGTTTCTGCATACTGCTGGAACCAGTCACCTCACTAAGCATCAAACACATACAACTTGTCGATACTGACACAGAGCCAAACAGCAGGAAGATAGTTCTTTTCATTCTTGTCAGAAGAATAACTGGATGTGGGCCTTTGACAATCACTGAGAGGGGATAAGAGCAAACAAGATGAGCAAAAAGAGAAAAACAACCAGTGAGTTTGAAGAGCCTAAGGCTTCTCACACATACACAAAAAAGAACACAGAGCAGTTGCTTGACTTGTCTCAAAGAAAAGGCTAACATGAAATGTTTCACAAAAGATGAAGCTAAAGCATTGCTGCTCAACTACAGGATGATATCTTTACAGTAAACACTTAAGACAACTTGTGACCGAAGTCCTGTTACAACACTAATTGCCCATGAAAGCTGACCTGCAGCAAAGCAGCACAGTTCAGTTCCAATAGTGCGGGCTTGTGAGAATTAACATGATTGTAGATGACAAAAGACATTCACATATCAGAAGACACTGGCAATGCTAGGATCACTACACAGTAGTCACTGAAAAGGAACACTTTCAGACTTTATACTTCTTGAATAGAAATAACCAAAGTCTAAATATAACAGCCTAGATTTTCTATATCTTCTTTTTTAAACTAGCTTTTCCAAATCTATTGATGGGAAACAGAGAAATGGAATGGTACTAACTTTTTTAAAAATTACATGTGGTTAATTTAGAGAGACAAAAATATAATAAAAAATTAAGAATAACATAAAATTTCTAGTAATATATACCAGATGAATGATTTAATGTTGCTAAAGTGTTTCAGTTTGTCAAGACTACTTAGTATAGAATGAGGTTTAAGCATGTATCACATATTGTAATTTACAATTATTGCAGCACTCAATTTTTCTATAAGCTAATGAAGTGCATGTAGCTCCTTTCTAATGCAGTAATTTAAAACTATATTAGGTGACTTTAAATTACCCTGAGTATTGTATCCTATATAAATGCCACAGGGGAAAAAAAATCTAGTCTCTGTGACTAGTTAACAGTTGATAATTAAAAAATATAATAGTTAAACAAATTTTACTTGAACCTAGAAATGTGAAAAAATCATAAGCCTATGTGTAACTACTACTGTAAAACCAAAATACAGTAAAACCTGTTTAACATTGGAACTAATTCAATGTTGATTAGATTGATCTAAATAAAATAGTATAGAGAATTACATAGATTAAACAATTAATTATTCAGTGGATTTCAATATTACCCACTTTCAATATTAAATAGGGTATGAAATGAAACAGATTGCCAACACTCACATTTTATATAAATAAATACACACACATACAACTTTTAAAACACAGAGACAAGTGAAAATGCCAGTCTGTCAAACCTCCCATCTTTGCTCTCACATGAGAATGTTCACGAAACTTCTGACCATTACAAGTAAAAGCTGCCTAATACACACGTTAGGGCTAAGAAATAACTGGAAAACTAATTAGCTGTGCTTAATATACTTCTCTTTCCAAAATACAGGATGTCAAAATTAAACTTTTCTAACTTCATTACTATACCTAATTAGTCAATGAAAATGTGTTTGCATTTCATTAAGTGGGCTTATCCTCAAAATGCTTAAAAATTCACTCCAAAAAAATTATAACTGAATTGCTTTGGTTCACTTACTGGAAACAGTTGAACCACTGTGTTTGACTTTAGCGGAATGCAATAAATTCAGCAAAAAAATATTCATCAACTGGCCATCTATAAAATTATCAGATCAGAGAACAAGACAGAGTTTTATTCAACTAGCATAGCTCCATGAATGACTTCCCTGAATTACATTTTAAAGAGGTATCCCCTCTCTCAAAGGAAACTTACCATACTATAAAATAGTCCATTTACTTTTGGACAATTTAATTATTATATAGTTTCACTTAAAATAAAAATCTATAATCTCCATTATTTTTGTATGAATTGCTAAATAAATGTCAAAAATTATGCAGTAACCTTGTAAATTTATATGAGATTTGGAGATTTACATGGTGTAGAAAATGCAAGAACATTTGTTTCTGTTTTCTAAGCTGCCATAATAGGTCCTTCAGACAACCACTGATGAAAAATATTCTCCTCCTGTCTTAAAACAAGTACAAGAAAGAAGAAAGAGAGAGGAAAAAAGGAAGGAATGAAGGGAGGAACAGAGGAAGGAAAGAAGAAACCAAAGTAAAGAAAAACTGTGAGTCCACCAGAATAAAAGACAAGGAAGGAGCTCAAATATTGCATAATTAAGATTTAAAGGAAAGTCTGACTATCCAATGCATATTTCATGGTAAACTATTTTTAAATTAAAAATACTAACACACAGGTTATTCAGGAAAACAAACCTAGAATATTATTAAACAAAGTTCAAAGCATGATTCTTAAAAGGGAATGTTTGAACTTATATTCTTCATGTTATTCTATTCGATGCCCAATAAACAGAAATGCTCATAAAAACCATCGCTTCTATACTACCAGCACTGGGAAAGCCTTTGACCTACTGCATCATTCCTTATGTAATTCTACAGTACCTTTTAGAGAATGAGGAAACAGGAATACATTTCTAGATTAACAATAATTTTACATAAAGGTCAAAGTCACCAATGTTCTGTGCAGAAAGCAAAGTGATGGTTACATGTTATATGTAATCAGCGCTAAACAATATCCACTAATGGACAAGACTAAAAAATAATTACCAATGATACAAAAACTAAAAGTAGCAGTGAGTCAGAAACAAATGAAGTGGATACAGATTCAGAAAGACGCATGCCTTGGTGAAGGGTAACAGGTACCTGAGAAAACATTAGCATACAAGGCAGTATTTCTCCACATACTAGGAAAAGTGAAACATGTAACTATTAAAATGGGAAAAGATTAAATGATTTGTCATGGTGTCTATTTTTCAACCTGATAGTCATTTCTTGGTTTAATCTAGCAAGACAAGCCATTATACAAAGTATTTTAAAATGTAAGTGAAAAAGCACATATGAGAATGTTGTAATTTATAAATAACATGTAGATTTTCACAAATATTGGAAATTCCGAATCAAATGAAATATACAATTCCTGTCGCAGAATGGAAGAGCAGATGGGCAAGTCAGGCACACTAAGTACTGCTGTACTTTAAGACCAAGAACAGTGTCAGAAATCCTGGGAAGAGTGGGGGCTCACTCCTGGGAAGAGTGGGGCCCCAATCCCAGCCACCACTGCCCACTGAGCCCCAGGGAAGAACAAGGAAGCTGCAGGACCAAACAACCCCCACTCACTCCCTGGCTTCTCCACAGCACAAGGCAACAGAGTTGAAAACCAACATACTGACCTGACCAAAGAAACAACACCCAGGAGAGTTGCACTTCAGGACTGAGGTCATGCCTTACCACAGAAACCTAGCAAAAGACAGTTTTGGGAGATAGGTTTAGAAAGGAAAAGAGCTAAATAGGAATCTCCTCTGATCACCTGGAGGGTCCCAGGCTCAAACAGAAAAGAAAATTTAAATGATTAAAATCATTTAATCTTTTCCCATTTTAATAGTTACATGTTTCACTTTTCCTAGTATGTGGAGAAATACTACCCTGTTTTGGTGAATACTCTCTGTTTTGGTGAAGGGCTGTTCATGAGTGGTTCATAGGACCTGTCACTATCCAGCTGGCAGTTGGTGTCATTGCTGTTGGGAATTTACTACCACACACAAGCTAACATAGTACTGGACAGCAACTGGTTTTCCCTCTATACCAATACCTGGATTGCCTGGAAGGTCATAAACAATACTGTGGTTCACTCTCAGAAAACGGGAAAAAACTGGGCCAAAGCAATAGCAAATCTGAGCATAAAGCAAACAAACAAACCAACAAACCAAAGAACAGAAACATGAAAAGACAAGGCAACAAAATGTTTCCAAAACTTTCCATCTCCCCCAAAATTGGTGCAGAGGGCATTAAAGGTGAAGTAATAATAAGCTACATAGCAGATAGGTCTGAAAGGGTACCAATGGAGATAAAATTTTTCTATAAGGTGCTTTATAAATTTAAAGAAGCTAGAACCAATCACATGATGACCATAGTGAAACAAAAGAACAGTGAGTCTAGAGAAGACACTAATAAATATGTAGTGTAGCTAAAATAAAGAAATGAAAAACATGAAGGCCCAGCATAGAAAAGAATGGGAGTCCATAACAAATTTCCAAACAGAAGTCTAGGAGATTAAAGTTATGATTGAAAATATCCAACCATGGTGAAGACAGAGTGTCAGGCCTAGAGGACAGGGCTGTGGACAAGGACCAATTAAGGACAGATGCCTTGAAAACAACAAAAGAATATAGACTAGCTCAAACACTGCGAGATGACTTGATGACTCAAGAGGATTAATATAAAAATAACTGGAATTGGGGAGAAATCAGAAGATAGCACAAAGAGCATAAAAAACTATTTACATAAAATAACAACAATACTTTCCAGACATGGAAAAAATTAACATACAGATAAGTGAAGCATATAAAATCCCAAATGGCCATTAGCAGGAAAAAAACAAAACACAACTGCTCAACACTACATAATAATTAAAACACCAAAAATATAACACAAGAACTGAATCTTAAAGGCTGCTATAGAAAAGCAACTAGTCACTTGTAAAGGCAACCTACTGAAATTACAACAGATTTCTAAACCTTAAAGGCAGGAGAGCGTGGAATGAAGTTTTTCAAGCTTGAAAAGAAAACAAATTCCCATCCAGAGTGTACATTCTGCAAAATTATCTCTAAAAATTGACAGAAAAATAAAATATTTCCATGATCAAGAAAACCACAAGAAATTCATGACCACTCCAAAAAATACTCAAGGATATGCTGGGAGGAGACAATGAAGTTAATAATGCCAAAAGATCCTATAAAATGAATACATTAGATAGGGCTAGCAATTAAGCTAGAAGGAAAGCAAATAGCAGGAATAGAAGGAAAGCAAAACAGCAAAAACAGGACATTAATTCAAAGACAGGAATAAATCAATATGTATCAATTATAAACATCAATGTAAATGACCTCAACTTGCCAATGAAAAGACACAGATTAGCAGAATGGATCAAGAAACAAAATTCAACAGTATACTGTATATAAACAAACATTAAACACAAAAAGAAATTCATAAGCTAAAAATTAAAGAATGGAAAACAATTATTTCACACAACAGGAACTGCCCACAAAAAGCTAGAATAGCTATCCCATATTCAAACAAATTAAATTGCAACCCAGAACTGATCAAAAGAGACAAAGGCAACCTATATTGTAAAGGAACTAGTCAACAAAAAGGGATAATAATTACAAACATACATATATGTACCAAACAATGGTGTACCCAACTTCATAAAACACTCTAATGGACATACAAGATCAGATAAACATCAGTAAAACTATCCTGGGTGATCTCAATATAGCACTATCACAAACAGACATATCAACCCCCCCAAAAAAAATCAACAAAGAAACAGAGTTGAAAAAAAAAAAGAAACAGAGTTGAACCAAATTGTTACATAAATTGACTTAATATATATAGAGTGTTCCACCCAATAACAACAAAATAAACACTTTTATCAGCAGCACATGGTATTTTCTCCATAGGAGGCCACATACTAGGGAATAGAGCATGCCTAAGCAAATACAAAAGATTCTAAATTTTACCATGCATATTACCAGATTATAGTAGGATAAAACGTTTTAGAAATCAACAGCAAAAGAAACAACAGAAACTATGTGAATATTTGGAAATTAAGCATCACACTCTTGAATAATCAATGAGTCACAAGTTAATGAGAAACTGATTAAAAATTAAAGCTGTTCCTCAAAGTAAAAAATAATGGCAGAACAAGATACCAGAATTTAAGGATACCAATAAAAGCAGTCCTACAAAAAAAGTTTACACTGGTCAATAACCACATCAGAAAAATGGAACAAACCAATATAAATAACCTAATGATTCATGGCAAGGCCTTAGAAAAAGAAGAGCAATCCAAACCCAGAGTTTGTATAAGGAAGAAAATTGTTACGATCAGAGCAGAAATTAATGAAATGGAAACTAGAAAAAAGTTAATACAAAGAATCAAGGAATCAAAGAGCTAATTCTTTGAAAAGAATAGATACAATAGACACACCCTTAACCAATCTAACCCCCCACCATAAAAAAAACCCATGAAGAAAGGATGCAAATTAATGGTATCAGAAATGAAATAGGTGAAATCACAATGAGCACTGCAAAACTCCAGAAAATTATTAGCAACTGCTTCACAAACATATACCAAACTATTGGAGAACTCAGAAGAAGTGTAGAGATATTTAGATACATATGAATTGGCAGAACTGAACCAAGAGGACTTAAAACATATTGAACAATCCAATAAAAGGCAATGAAACTAAAGCAATAATAAAAACATTACCAACAAAGAAAGGCCCAGGACCTGATGAATTCATAGCCAAATTCTATGAATGATCCAGTCACAAAAGAAAACTATAGACCAATTTCTCTAAGGAATTTGGATGGAAAAAATATTTAACTGGCAAACAGAATGCAACAAATTTTCAAAAGATCATATACCACGACCAAATAGGCTTTATTGCAGGGATCCAAGGATAGTATAACATACACAAATCAATAAATGTAACTAATTGCATAAACAGAATCAAGGACAAAAAAATCACATTATAATCTCAATAATACACGCAGAAAAAGCCTTTGATAAAATCCCACACCTGTGCATTATAAAAAAATAATCTGAAGAAAATAAGTATAGAAGGTTTATAACTCAACATGATAAAAAGCCATTTATAAACCAACATACTACCAACATCATATTAAATAGGGCAAAGCTTAAATCCCACTAAAATCAAGAATGAGACAACAGTATCTGTTATCATCATTCCTGTTCAGTATCATCAATATTATCAATAATATTTCTCAAAATATTAGCCAGAGCAATCAGAAAAGAGACAGGAATAAAAGGAAAATGTAAACCTAAGGACAAACTCAAAGTATCATTATTTGCAGGTGACATTATCATTTACGTACTAGACTCAAAATACTTCACCAAATGACACCTAGATGTGATAACCCAATTCAGCAATGTAGCGTGATACAAATAAACACAAAAAGAAAACCCAACAGCATTTTTATACACTAATAATGAACTCACTAAAAAGACAATTAGGAAAGCAATAACATTTACAACAGCACCCAAAAATATTACACAATCAGGTATTAATCTATTAAGGAAGAGAAAGTCCTCTACAATGAAAATTATTTCCAAAAAAAGGGAAATTGAGGAGTATATCATAACATAGAAAAATGCTCCCCATTTCTAGACAGGAAGAACCAACAAAATCAAAACGGCTATATTTCCAAAACTGACAAAGATTTAATACAATCTCAATTAAAATACCAACGTCATTTCTCACAGACCTATAGAAAGCAATCCTAAAATTCATGTAGAATCAGAAGAGACCCAGAATAGCAAAAGGAATCCTAGGAAATAAAAACAAAGAAGGTGGCATCACAGTTCCAAACTGGATGTTATACTATAATGCTGCAGTGATTAAATCGGCATAATAGTGGCACAAAAATAGATTTGTGGATCAATGGGACAGAAAAAAAGCAGTAGAAATAACCTCTGGCGCATACAAAAGAGCCAAAAATATACACAGAGGCAAGATAGCCTCTTTAATAAATGATGCTGGGAAAATTGGTTATCCAAATGCAGAAGATTGAATCTAAATCCATATATATCACCATTTACTAAACTAAAATCAAAATGGATCAAAAATCTAAATATTGGGCCAGGGATATAGCTCAGCAGCACAGCACCTGCCTGGCAAACACAAGATCCTGAGTATAATTCCCTGGAACGCCCCCCCCCAAATCTGAATATTAAAACAGAAACACTTAATCTGCTAGAAAATAAAATAGACAACTCTTGAAGACATAAGCATAAGCAAGAACTTTCTCAACAGAGAGCCAGTAGCACAAAAAATAATATTGAGAATCAACAAATGGGATCATATCCAATTAAAAAGCTCCACAGCAAATGAAACAACCAACAGAGAGAAGAGACAATGTACAGAATAGGAGAAAAATTTTAACAGCTAGTCCATGGACAGAGGAATATATAAAGAGCTCAAAAAAAATAGACATTCCCTCAAAATAAAAGATCCAATCAAAAAATAAGCAACTGAAATGAATAGGTACTTGTCAAAAGTATAAGAGACCAATAAATACATCAGAAATGCTCAGCACTGTTGAGCATGAGAGAAATACAAATTAAACTACACTGAGGGCCAGTGACACAAGCACCTTCCTAGCAAGGACAAGGCCCTGAGTTCAATTCCCGGTACAGGAAAAAAAACAACTACACTGGGATACCATCTTACCACAAAAAGAATAGCTACCATTAAAAAATCTAATAACAAATGCTGACAAGGACATGGGGAGAAAGGATCTCTACTACACTGTTGGTGAGAATATAAACTAGTACAATCACTATGGAAATCAGTATGGGGATTCCTAAAACAATAGAAATAAATACAAAGTCCATTTGTCCCAGCTACCACCTTCCTAGATACATTCCTAAAAGAGTTAAAAATCATCATATAATAGGGATACATGCATATCCATGTTTATAGTAGCACAAATTCTAACAGCCAGATTGTGCAAACATCATATACTATATATCCATCAACAGATGAATTGATAACAAAATGTAGTATTTACATACAGTGGAGTTCTACGCTGTTATAAACTTGAGGCATCTATAGGTAAATGGATACAATTCAGAACGCATTATTAAGTGAAATACATCAGATACACGTGCTCAAAAGAAAAAAATGAAAAAAGGATTATGATGGTAAATTTTAGTTTATGCATGTTACCAGAAAAAAATTTTAAATACGTGATGCATCTTTTAGGGGAAAGAAACAGTATTACCCACAATGTTCCAGAGACATCTGAGGGAGTGAACATTAAATCACTAGAACCTTGCCTTTTCAATAATACTGGGAGAGATACATTTACCTAAAAGTTATCTCCTTCAAAGATGTTATTCAGAACTTCAAAGTATCATATACAGTAAAACCTTGGTTTGTGAAAATAATTCATTCCACTCATAATCCAAAATGAGAGCATGATTTTTAAGATGACAAAACTAAAGAAAGAAAGGTAAAGGAGACTCACTGGCAGGTTCAGGGCTAAACCTAAAGTCCTATATTCGAAACAAATACCTACACAAATCTGTCACCAGTTCACTTTAAGGAACGTGGCTTTTCATTCATCAATTTTCCCAAATCTCTTAAGTACCTAGTGATACTTTTTCTGAAAGCCCAAAATGATGAACACAATGAAATGTGTTCTCTTCAAATTCTCATTTCTTGAATTTTTCTTAGTAACATATATAAATTTCAATGGGTTAGTCATCTCACCCACACTGTCCCAAACACTGCCTCAATTACTCACTCTAAACTGTGGGACTCTCTTTAACATGAAATTAACTGCCAAATCCACAGTTTCTTGTAATACTTCTTCAGTCCACAGTTCACTTCTAGCCCTACTTCTTTCATTATCTCCAACACATGAAAGCAAGTCTGCTAACTGTCCTTTCCACTTAATGTTCTGTGCAAACCCAGCATACACACCACAAGTGTTTTAGGTATCCCTAAATGTATGGTCCTAGCCATTCTACTCCTCTGCTCATAACCCCTCCATAAAGCCACCCTCAAATTTGTTTTCTGCTATCAGTACTCCAATGACTCTCATCGTTTGGAGGATGAATCCCAATTTCCTTAACCACCCTGCTTGGTGCCTTGCTACCTGCCTACAACTCTCTTCTGATATATAGTGAAAATGACAATCTTTACTATACATTGAAAAATAATAAGATGGTATCATAGTTTGGGGTTTTTGCAAGGGGAACAATAAAACAGGGATCTCCTGTAATTCAAATACACTCTTACCTTTAGGTGAAAGAGCTTAGTTCATTTTTCATTGTCCTGTTCTGAACAACATTTTCCTCTATTTCAACCTGGCAACCCAAAGCTCCATTAGAGCCACCCTTCTGGCCAAATGTTTTGTATCATTCTACTGGCTCTTTGCTCTTAATTTCAAACATAAACCTGGCCAAAAATTCTCAATAGTAATCATCCTCAGCAACAGTGAGGTCCCGAGCTCCTCTGATGATCAAGATGGCTGAGTTCCCAACAGGAAAGCTAATGCACCAAGCTTCTCCCGGAGACAGGCAGTGCACCATCTTCCCCTCAGGAGCCACGAAGTGAAGCTCAGAGTGAGGACCACTGCTCCACCAAGGTCAACCAAAGCCATTCTGAGCAACAATAAGATCCCAAGCTCCTTGGAGGATGAAAACAGCCAAGTTCATCAGGAAAGCCAGCCTGACAAGCTCCTCCAAGAAAACCAACAGCTCCTTACATATTCTCTCTGCTTCCAACAGTCTCCCAACAGCTTCTACCAGCTCCCAACAGCCTTCCCTCTTCTTCTCCAGTTCTGCCTCTTATGTTGCTGGCAACAATCCCCAGGTAAACCTCCAATACCCAGCACTATGTTTACTCAGTTCAGCTGGATGTTATAAATTGACCACCAGTTGTCAATTCACCACAGATGGCAAAGCAGAAATGAACTACCATGAAGCTTTCAGATATTTCATTTATGTGCCTATACAGTTGTACATGCATTAGTTCTGCCAAAGAAATAGAATGTACTAGACTGCAGAATGTTGCCCGTGACTGTATGGAGTTATTTATTACTTAATGTAAACAATATGTAACCTTTCTAAAATACAAAAAACTATAAATAACCACAAAGGATCTCTCCTTCCAAGGGTCTAAGGAAGGGCTGTGGAAACAAAGGGTTCCAGGTACCATCATTCGTTCTACAGCCTTCTTTGCCTCTGTTCTAGAGGCAAACTTGATCTTAGTCACAGTACTCTAACTGAAGCCTACACTGACTACCAACCCTTTCATGGTGCTCTGAATATTTTTCCTTTACATTCCCTTAAGAAAGGCAAAAACCCATTTATTTATCATGATATTCTCAGCACCTAGAACAGTGCTTAGGACATAATAGAAAAGCTGAGCTGAGTAAATTAACATTAACTGTTTTTAAACGAATTTAGTAAATAGCCCTGGCTTCCCAATAAAAACAAGTAGAAAATGCAATAAACCCTAGCTTCTCTATAAACTGACTGCTCCCTTAGAAAATTACTATAACTTCTCACCTCCAATGAGATGGACTACAATATTACAAATGCTAAAGACTATGTAATCTACCCACAACTAGTATTTCCTCCAATGCATGGTTATATTCCAAATATCTTCAGATTTCTACAAAATTAAATTTTTAATATTTCCTTACAAAGATGAATCTGCACTAAATTATTAGCCTATAATATACAATTCAAAACCAGCCAAATTAGCGTCACTTTGTGGGCCATGCTTTAATTCCATTTGCAGGTTACAACATTATGACCATATCCTGACAGGAAAGGACAAAAAATGTTCACTGGTAACAAAATAGGTCATGTTAATGAAATTAGTTTGTGAGTAAAGTAAGGTAAATGCACATATATATATTCCAAAATTCCTTCTCAATATATTACTGCTTCATTTGGCTTTTAAATCTTAATGCTGTTTTGCTTTTTAGTTTGATATCAAAAGGAGAGTAACTTTTTCCATGCACAGTATCTCCAGTCTGAGATATAACTTATTACCAGTAATGATTTAGACTTGGTGGATGGTCTTATTCAGTTTTCCACACAGCAAATATATTTTGTGAGGGATTAGCTGACATCACTTCTATTTGATGAGATGACCTATCACAGTTCTTGTATTAAACTACTCTTTAGCCATGATTCTTGGATATTGAAAGCACAGAGACAATGTAGATCAAAGATAATCAGAGATATGAGTAAATGATTACTGCCCACGACAGCTGCTGATACTAATCAAGTTAAATGCCTAGTACAATAAAAACGTAAATTTTTGAAATAATACAACTAAATTTGACTCCATCCAAAATAAAATTCCTAATGTCTAAGATGTAATCCAAAATTACCCCACATAGTAAGGACCAGAAAAAATGTGAAACAAACAAGTATGCTAATGGCATATCAAGTAAAAAGACAGATGGCAAAAAAGAACATCAAAATGCTGGAATTCCTTTTAGAATAACCACTATAGTCATAATAAATGAAGAAAAGAAAACATCCTAGGAATTAACAGAGGAAAGGAAATCCCACCAAAGTGATAAGGTTTTTAAGTAAAATGTAAATTTTAAGTATCAGAAATTTTACAACAAAATAATAAAAATGCATTTTAATAGCAAAATGTAGTGAAGAAAAGAATCAGTGAACTTAAATCAAATTATATGACTCAGTTTATATGAACTGTTTAAAACAGACAAATCCATACAACAAGTATGCTAATGGCATTATCTTTTTGAGTGGATGAAGAAATATAGGAATTTGATGGTCACATAGTTGTATAACTTTGTGAAAACACTAGAAAGTACTAAATTGTACACCTTAATGTAGCAAAATATATAGGATATAAATTGTATCTCAAAAAAAAAGAAAAAGAATGTGCAATTAAATCAAACACTGATACCAATTCCAAAACCCAGCTTTAGGCACAGAGCAAACAAGTTACATCAGTAATAATATTTTTAAAAAAACCAACAACACTGTGACTCCTTTGATTTTCACATATGCTCTCAATATTTTAAAAGCCTGATACTGTTGCCAATAAAGCATTTGTATTTTATGCTTCATAAAAAATTAAACAGATCCCCCACAGGAGGAATCAGACCCATGCCAGCCAAACAGCACCACTCACAATCATGAGGAAGCTGACCCAACCCATAACAGAACAGTGACCTTCATGCATGTGAGCAAGTGGACTAGGACCAGGAGAGTGGTGTTCCTCGCCCATGGATATAAGCAGACCCAAAGGAAAAGAGCGGCAACATACCCCAGGGAGATCAAGCAAACTTGCACAAGACCAGCTGCATCACTGCCCCACAGCAGCAAGCAGGCCCAGGCCCATTGTAAGGACCCTCCTCCCCCACATAAACAAGCAGTCTCTTGTGGAACTTGATCACTCTCTGACTGAAGGGCATACCCACCCACCAACTACAGTAGGCTTCTACATTTTGCTTCCCTAGCTATTCTTTTAGGTAACTTCCAGAAAGAGTTAATAACATCATATCACAATGATACAGCCACATCCATGTTTAGAGGACTACCATTCAGAATAGCTAAACCTTGGAATCAGCTTATATATCCTTCAGCAGATAAATGGATAAACAAAATATGGTATTAAACACAATGGAGTACTATTCCGCCACAAAGAAAGATAAAATTGAGTCATTTGTAGGAAAATGGATGTACTGTGAGACCATAATATAAAGTTAAATAAGTCAGACACACAAGCTTAAATATTGCACTGTTTCTTATTTCAAAAAAACCTAAAGTATAAAAAAAGAGAACAAAATAAAAGATAATAGGAAGACAGATCTTGCTCAAGGGGGAAGGAAATCAAGAGATGGGGTGGGGAGGTCCACACAGGACACAGAAGAGAAAAGGCAGCAGAGTACTTTAAAGAACACTGGCTGAAAATTCTCTCAATTTGAGGAAATGTATTAGCTACAGATACAAATTCAACAGACATCAACTATAAATACTAAGAGATTGATATCCGAAACTATCAGTTAAGCCACTAATAAAATAATAGTGAAATCCTGAAACCAGTAAGATCACAAACAAGGGGGCTGGGGATTTAGCTCAGCAGCACAGCGCCTGCCTGGCAAGCACAAGGTCGTGAGTCCGATTCCCAGTACCGGAAAAATCCCCCCCACAAAAAAAAAGATCACAAACAAAAATCAACACCATAATTAACAAATAAATTCCATTAAAGTAGAAAAAATAATATAAAAACTATGAGTACAGTAGAAGCTGGTTTATCAAAAACAATACAGAAAAGGAGTCAGAAGAATAGCATGATTAAAGTGCTGAAAGAAAACTACCCATCAAGAATTCTAGGGGAGACACATTGTGTGCCAGACACCTTCGGGAACCACAGTGAGCTGCGCCCTGCATCCTCATCAGCGTGGGAGCTACACTGAGCCCTGGGGAGCATAAGAAGCTTTGGTGAGCTACACCCGGCACCCACACCCTCACCAGCACGGGAGTGACACTCAGCCCCAGACAGCTTCGGGGAACTCCTTGAGTCATACCCCATACCCCTCCCATCGTGGAAGCCATGGTGAGCCCCACACAGCTTTGGGAAACTCCATGAGGTGCACCCCATACCCCAAACAATGCTGGAGCCACACTGAGCCCCAGACAGCTTCATGCGGCTGGTTGGGCACTGCCCCACACTTCAACAGGTGCAGGAGGGATGCTGAGCACAGGACAGCTTCAGGGTCCTCAGTGAACAATCCAACACCCTACCATCGAGGGAAAGAAGATGAGCCTTGGACAGCTTTGGGGGCCTTGGTTAGCAGTGCCCCGCACCTCTAACATCATGGAAGCAATGCTGAGCCCTGGACAGCCTCAGGAAACTATGTAAGCTGAGCTCCGCATCCCAACCAGAGTCACAATGAACCCCAGACAGCTTCTGGAACCTCAGTGAGCCATACCCTACACCATCAAATGTGCAGAAGTGACAAGGAGTACTGGAGAGCTTTGGGGACATCAGTGAGCCACACACTGCACTCCCACCACTGTGGGAACCACGGTACACCACAGGGAACTTCCCTTGGTGACCTGTCCCTCGACCATCCCTACTGTTGTCAGAGCAATACTGAGCCCTGGTGAAATTTGTGAGCTTTGAAAATGTCAAAATGAAAAAACAAAATGCAATCTCAGACCTCCAGCCCACTCACCACAAGTCCAGGAGACATCAACATACAAGAACTTAGAACACATGCACCTAAATTTTCTAAAATCATAGCGACTCCATCAGGCCATAGAAAACATCAGATCACAAATAAGCTCTCAGGTTAAAAGAAAGAAATGACAACAATAATGAAAGAATTGCTCAGCATATCTATACAAGACATACATTAAAAAATAGAGGACAACAGAAAAATGATGGAAACAGTGAACAATACAGAAAAGAATTAGATGCATGAAACAGACTCAAAGAGCTATCTAGGAAATTAAAAATTCCATTGAAAGCTGGCAAAACCACTTGAACGAAACTGAAGATACACTTTCAGACATTGAGGACAGCACTGCAGCTAATGATTGCAAAAGGAAAGATCTCTTACATATAATAAGAAACCAGGAAATAAAAATTCAACAGGTGCACGATGATGCAAAGAAGAAAAATATAAGACAGATAGGTGTTATAAAACAGCAGGAGTCAACATGGATAACATAAAAAGACTATTTGCAGAAGAGTAGAAGAAAATTTCGCAAGCATGGGAGAAGAATCCAACATACACATAAGAAAACTTATAGAACACCAATTAGGCATAACCAAAGTAAATCTACACACTGACATGTAATAACCAAGATCCCAGTAATTCAGCAAAAGAATAGAGTATCAAAAATTATTAGAGCAAAGAAACAGAGCATGTATAAAGGAAAGCCTGTAAGAATCACGGCATGTTTCTCAACATAAACCAACAGGTCAAGAACAGGATGGAGAGAAAAATTTCAGGTCCTAAAAGAAAACAATTTCCAACCCAGACTGATATACCCTGCAAATCAATCCATCAAAATTAATGGAGAGAGAGAGAAAAAAAAATTAATGGAGAAATAAAATACTTCCACAACAAAAAACTGAAGAAATTCATAACCATCCAGCTAAGCTTACAAACAGTACTGCAAAATATTCTAGAAAAAGATAAAAATGACCACAACTTCAAGAAGAACAACAGAAAGGAATCAATAAGCAGAGCAAGCAATTCAACAGAGGGGGCAAACAGACAATGAACAGCAGGGAAATACCATGATAATGATAAGCCAACAAGTATCAGTTATAATCATCAATGTAAATGGCATCATGTTACCAATCAAAAGAAGCAGACTGTCAGGGTCCATCATGAAACAAAATTCAACAACATCCTGTATAGAAGAAACACATTTAACTCAAAAGATAATTCATAGGCTGAAAGTCAAAGGATGGAAAACAATACTCTATGTGACAGGAACCCCCCAAAAACCAGGGATAGCTATTGTGTTTGAAGACAATGTAAATAAACCAAGAATGATCAAAAGAGATAAAGAAGATCACTACGTACTTGTTAGGGTAAAACTGCAAGAGAAAGAGATAACAATCATAAATATGTCTGCATCAAATATGGGAGCACCTACCTATATAACATACATATTAAGAGACATGAAAAATCAAATAAATGATAATACAATTATAATGGGGGATTTCAACACATCATTGTCACAAACAGATAGATCAACTAGGCAAATAATCAGCAAACAAATAACATAACTAAACCAAACTTATGAACACATGGACTTAGTAAACTTTTAAAGAGTGTACCACCCAGCAACATTAGAATATACATTCTTCTCAGATGCACATGGGACAGTCTCCAAAATAAGACCATATACCAGCCTATACAGCATGCTTAATTAAATGTATGGAACTGAAATTATCCCATGCATATCATCAGACTGTAGTGCAATGAAATTGGATATTCATGACAAAGAAATTGCAAAAATTCCATGAACACATGGAAATTAAATAACACCCTCCTGAACAATCAATGGGTCACAGATGAAATTAAACAATTATTTACAATCAAATGAAAATGCAGATACAACTTATTGGAGTCTGTGGAATGCAATGAAAGCAGACCTCAGGGGGAAATTTAGAGAGGTAAATTCCCAGATCAGAAAAATAGAATAGAATGAGCACAAACAAACAACTTATTCTGTACCACAAGCTTCTAGAAAAAGAAGATCAAGTCAAGCCCAAAGCCCAAAGAAGGCAGTAAATTATAAAGATCAGAGCAGAAATCAACAAAATGGAGACCTAGAAACAAAGAGTTGGTTCATTGAAAAAATAAATGAACTTGATAAACCCCTAGCCAATCTTATAAAAAAAAGGAGAGAAAAATTCAAATTCACACAATAAGGAATGAAAAGGTTGAGATCACCACAGATCCTATAGAAATTCAGAAGATTATCAACACCTACTTTGAAATCTTTAATCACATAGGATGGAAAACACAGAAGAAATGGACAGAATCCTAGGTAGATATGAATTAACAAAGCTGAATCAAGAAGATATAAAAATTCTGAATAACACAGTATCAGTCAATGACATTGAAAAGGTAGGGCAGGGGATTTAGCTCAGTGGCAAAGCGCCTGCCTGGCAAGCACAAGGTCATGAGTTCGGTTCCCAGTACTGGAGAAAAACCAAAAAAAAAAAAAAAAAAAAGAAATTGGAAAGGTAATCAAAAACTAACCAGCAAAGAAAAGCATAGGTCCTAATGGATTCAAGCTGAATTCTACAAGAAATTTAGAGAAGATCTAACAACAATTCTTCTCAAACTATTTAATGAAGTTGAAAATGAAGGACTATTCCCTAACTCATTCCTATAAGCAAGTACTACCCTAATTCCAAAACCAGAGAAAGACCCAACCAAAAAAGAAAACTATATGCCAATCTTCCTAATGAACATAGATGCAAAAATCCTCAGTAAATACTACCAAACAGAATGCAGCAAATCATCAAGGAGATTATATACCATGACAAAGTAGGATTCATCCCAGAAATGCAGGGATGGTTCAATATACGTCATCAATTAATGTAATACACCATACCAACAAAGCCAGACACAAAAATCACATGATCATTTCAATAGAAGCAGAAAATGTCTGCACAAACTCCATCAGTTATTCATGATAAAAATCTTACAGAAAATCAGAATAAATGGTCATTACCTCAATCTGATAAAAGGCATCTATGAAAAAACCACAGTAAACATCATACTAACTGGACAAATTCCTATTCAGTACAGTTCTGGAAACATTAACCAGAGCAATTAGACAAGAAAGATAAATAAAAGGAATAAAGACTGGAAAGGAAGAAATGAAACTGTCACTTTTCACAGATGACATGATACTCTAAATAGAAGATCCCAAAAGCTCCATTAAAACACTTATAGATTTAATAATTAAATATAGTACAATAGCTGGATAAAAAGTCAACCCAAAAGGGTCAAGAGCATTCCTCTACACAAACAACAAATACACTGAGAGAGAAATTAGGGAAACCACACCTTTCATATAAGCATTTTAAAAAATGAAATACTTAGTAATCAATGTAACAAAGGAAGTAAAAGATCTATATAATGAAAATTACAATATTCTGAAATAAGAGATGGAAAAGGATTTCAGAAAATGGAAAGATATTTCTTGCTTGTGCATAGCAACAATCAACACTGTGAAAATGGCCATACCCCCGAAATCATTGTAAAGAGTCAATACAATCCCAATTAACATACCATTAATATACCTCACAGATCTAGAAAAGACATTCCTAAAATTTATTGGAATCAGAAGAGACCTAGAATAGCAAAAACAATCCTGGGCAACAAAGGAAATGCAGGAGGAAGCACAATCCCTGACTTGAAATTATACTACAAAGCTACTGTGATAAAATCAGCATGATACTAGAAGAAAAAAGACAGACCTGAGGAACACTGGGACATATTAGAAGATGGAGACACAACTACAAACACACTCAGCTACCTTATCTTTCACAAAGGCATCTTTAATAAATGGTAATGGAAAAACCGGCTTTCCATATGCCACAGACTAAAATTAGATCCATGTCTATCACCATGCAGTAAAGTCAAAATGGATCAAATACTAAATATTAAAACAGAAACACTATTCTACTGGAGAAGAAGGTAAGTAGAAATCTTGAAGACATAGGGATAAGCACAGAGTTCATGAACAAAAACCAAACTGCATGGGAGATACTTAAAGAATCAACAACTGAGATCTCATCTTATTGAAAAGTTCTTGCACATCAAAAGAAATCACCAACAGACTAAAAAGAAAACCCACAAATTGGGAAAACAATTTAGCCAACTGTCTCTCCAACAAAGGACTTCTATCTAGAACATGAAAAGAATTTTTAAAAAATCAGGGCTTCAAAATTAAAAGACCAAATCCAAAAGTGGGCATCTGAAATGAATACACACTACTCGAATTAAGAAATACAAATGACAAATAAATATAGGAAAAAATGTTCAACATCATTGGTCATTCGAGAAATGCAAGTTAAAATAACACTGAGATTCCATCTCACTCCAGAAAGAATGGCCATCATCAAGAAGTCAACCAATAACAAATGTTGGAAGGGCTACTAGGGAAAAGGAACCCTTCTTCATTATTGGTGGAAGTGTAGACGGGTACAACCACTATGGAAATCAGTGTGGAGATTCCTCACAAAGCTAGGATTAGAGGTCCTACTCAACCTAGCTATTTCCTTTCTGAATATTTTCCCAGAAGAACTGAAAACATCATACCACAGTGATATATGTGTATCCATGTTTATAGCAGCACAATTTGTCATAGCTAAATCTTGGAAACAACCCAAATGCCCATCAGCTGAGGAATGCATAAAAAGATGTGGTATTTTTATATGACAGAGTATAACTAAGCTATAAAAAAAGATAAACTCGAGGCTTTTATAGGTACATGGATGCAACTAGAGACCATACTCATAAATGAAATAAATCAGGCTCACATGTGTAAACATCATATTGTCTCCCTAGTGTAAGAACATGAAAGAATAAATAAACCCAATGGCACAATAAATATTGTGAAAAGGAAAGAAACTGCTCAAAGGGAAGGAATAATTGGGGTGAGGGAAAGGAGAAAAGAAAGAAGAAAGGGAAAATATATACATGGATATGTGAGGATAACTGGGATAATTATACTGCTGATGTCTACTGGTTTACTGAAATGCAAGTTAATGCTTAAATTTTTTTGACCAATTTTGCACCCTTATGTCTGGTAATCTGCACAACTAATTTGAAGACAACAATATGCAATTTAACAACCACTGGTAAATTCCTACCATCTTGATTAGTCAAACTCTGTATCATTTCTAATTTTTTTATTATTTTTTCTTCTGTTTGTTTGATCAATCGTGCATTCCTACATCTGGTAATCTGAGCAACTCTGCTAAACATAACAATATGTAATATAACAACCATTGCTAATTTCCTATCATGTTGTTTTGAAATTCCATATCATTTTATTGTTTTTGTGTTTTATTGCTTTTATTTTTGTTGTTGTTTTGTTTTCTCTTTATAATAAAAAAATTCTGTATGCAGGAAAACTATGTTCAGTAATGCAGAAAATACAGACACTGCCAAATACATAAAGAGAAAACAATATAATGTAAGGCATTTCAAAACAAAATGCTGCAAGACTATAAAAGAAAAACAAATGAAGAAACACGTAAGAGCAAAACCGAAAACATAAATTCAGCAAGCTATATTACATTCAGTTGTAATAATATGCTATTATTCAGCATGTGCTAAAGAAGATATACCGATAAGAGAAAATAGATTTTAAGAAAAATTATTAATTAAAACAAAGAGACAAAAGGAAATGATTAAAAGATTGTATAATAACAAGCAAAACTCTTACCATTCATACAAAAATGTGATTACAGAGAAAATTATCAGGAATTTAAAAAAGCAACTATTAGACAATGAAATTCACAAGCTATAAGTCTAATATATACAAAAACAATTATATTTTAGAATATTAACAGTAACAGCATGTTCAGTACAATAAAGCAAAAATAAATTTTACAAAAAATTTTCAAGACTTGTGAAAAAAACCTTCAAACATCAGTTTTCAAAAAGATACACAAAGTTAACACACAACTGCGGGTTTTTACTCCTGGTCAGTCCCCCAAAGCTGTAACACATATGTCCACCCAAAGGCTTTTATGTGAGAGTACATGCTAAACGATTTAGGACATGAGTTCACAATGACCAAACACAGTGGCTGGCTTCCAGCGGAAGGAAAGTGTGATCTGCACTGTAATGTTTTGGTTAACTGAAACTTTTTAAATATTGATTATGTGAATGGTTGCAGAGGTGTATAGATTTGCCAAACTCCATCCAATCTCCTTTAAGTGGATGCTCATTGTACATAAACTATTTTACAATAGATCTATTGAGGATTAAATAAAAAAGGAATGGATGGATGGACAAGGGTTTCAAATAAAGGAGCCTTAAACACATATCTAAAGGTAAGTAATAAAATGTAAGAAGCATGGAAAACTTGTAAATATAAGCAAGTTATGACCCTGCCACCATTACACTCTATGTCTCCGCGCTCTGTGCGCCTGGTGCAGACAGGAGATTGTGACTGAGAAGACCCACAACCTGCTAATGCCGGGGTTCACGTTTGGGCTGCCCTGCTGATGCCCTGCACCTCCTGAGGTACTAGAGCAGGTGGTCCATGAACTGCTGACACCCTGGTTAAAATCTGGGTTTTTCGCATGCCCTGACCTCCTAGAGGTCATAGAAACAAGCATTCCATGATGACCACCAGTACAGCCCACATTTGGCTCCTGTGCGTGCCGAGCTGCCAAGAGACACCAAGTCAGGGTGTCCATGATCCACTAACATCAGGGTTCGCTGCTAAACACTGAGAGAACCAGGTATGCCCCACCTACTTCTGGGGGGGATGGCAGGTGAACCAGGACCCTACCGCCATTATAGTCTGTGTCTCCACCTTCATGCGCCTGGTGCAGACAGGAAATTCTAACTCAGAAGGCCCACAAAATGCTAACACCAGGGTTCACTTTTGGGCCACCCTTGCGTGTGCCCTGTGCCACTTGAGTTACTAGATCAGGCAGTATATGAACAGTCGACACTGCAGTTCCCCTCTGGGCTTTGCGCACGCCTTGGCCTCCTGGAGGTCAAAGAAACAAATGGTCCATGATCACTGCCAGTGTAGCCCGTCTATGGCTGCTATCTGTGCTCTGAGCTCCCTGGAAACATGGAATCAGGTGGTCTATGAATTGTTGACCCTGTGGTTTGGGTCTGGGCTCTACCTGCATCCTGAACTGCCTGGGGACAGAGGACCAAATAGTTCATGATTGCACCACCAGTGCAGCCTGCTTCTGGGAGAGACACGTGCCCTGAGATGCGAGGGGACACTAGATCAGGCAGTCTGCGAATGGCTAACAACACGGTTCACATCTAAGACCTGCGAGAACTAGGTGTACTTCACCATCTGCCAGAAGACCAGAGACTAATCAGTATATCTCAGCAGACACTAGGGGGTAAGCCTGACCACCAGGAAAACTATGGACACTAGCAACCTTTGCTCAGCTGCAAGGGAAGAGGGACACTGAACGTTCTGCCTCTGGCATCAAACATAACAAGACCAAGGAATAAAATGCAATCTCAGAACTCCACCCAACTCAGAAAAAGTCCAGGTGACATCGACATAGGAGAACATGGTAAACACACACCTGAAATTGCTCAAATGATTGCAGTGGAAGTAAGAAACAACTCCATCAGGACACAGAAGACATCAGATTAGAAATAATCTCTCAGGCAAAAAAATGAAAGGACAACAATAATAAAAGAATTGCTCAACACATCTCAAGATGAAATATATAAAAAAAAATAGATGAATGTAAGAAACTGTTGGAAACATTAAATGAAAAATATAAGAATGAACTAGAATGCATGAAAAAGATTCAGAGATATCCAGGAATTCAAAACTTCCACTGAAACCTGGCAAAACCACTTGAATGAAGCCAAAGATAGAATTTCAGATCTTGAAGACAGCATGGCAGTAAGTGATGGTGAAAGAAAGGATCTATAAATCAACAAGGAAGCAAGAAAAATCAATTCAATAGCTGCAAGATGAGGCAAAGAGAAAGAATGTAACACTATTTCGGGTCAATGAAACAGCAGGAGCTAATACAAAAGACATAAAAAGAATATTTGCAGAAATAAATGCAGAAAATTTCCCAAGCATGGAAACAGAATCTGATGTATACAAAAATGAGGCATATAGAACTCCAACTAGTCATAACCAAAATAAAACTACACCCAGATATATAATCATCATGATCCCAGATATCCAGCAAAAAACAATATTAAAAGCTGCTAGACAGAAAAGAAACAGATCACCTATAAAGGAAAGCCCAAACGAATCACAGCAGATTTCTCAACAAAACCAACCAAATGAAAAGAGCCCAGAGCAAAGTATTACAGGTCCTGAGACAAAACAGCTTCCAACCAAGATTGATGTATCCTGCCAAACTATCCTTCAAATTTAATGGAGAAATAAAATATTTCCATGACAAAGAACAACTGAAGAACTTCATGAGTGCCAAACCATTCTTACAAAGCATACTAAAACATATTCTAGACAGAGAAAAAATGACTATTTCAAGAACAACAACAGAAAGGAACCCGCAAGCAGAGCAAGCAATCAAACATGTAGAAAAAGTAGGAAACCAA
Source organism: Chinchilla lanigera (assembly GCF_000276665.1). Lineage (NCBI taxonomy): Eukaryota > Metazoa > Chordata > Mammalia > Rodentia > Chinchillidae > Chinchilla > Chinchilla lanigera. The sequence continues at coordinate 58,168,336 of NW_004955402.1, read as the reverse complement.
CAGCAAGTAAGTAACATGATAATGATAAGCCAACACATATCAGTTATAACCATAAATGGCCTCAATTCACCAGTCAAAAGAAACACTGGGAAAGTGATCAAGAAACAAAATCCAACAATACACTGTATAAAGGAAACACATTTTACTCAAAAGGAAATCCACACACTGAAAGTCAAAGGATGGAAAACAATTCTCCATGCAACAGGAACTCAGAAAAAAGGAGGTGTACCTATTATGTTTGTAGACAATGTAAACTTCAAACCAACAATAATAAGAAGAGATAAAGAAGGTCACTACATACTGGTCAAGGGAAAACTGCAAGAGGAAGAGATAACAATCATAAACATGTATGCATCAAATATTGCAGCACCAAATTATATAAGACAAATCTTAACAGACATGAAAACTCAAATAATTAATGACACTATTATAATAAGGGACTGCAATACTGGCCTTTCATACAAAGAGATAGGTCAACTACACAAAGAATTAGCAAAGAAATAACAGATGTGAAACAAATCTGTGAACAAATGGACTTAACAGATATATACAGAGTGTTCCACCCCACAACATCAGAATACACATTTTTTTCAGCTACACATGGAACTCTCTCTAAAATAAACCATGTAGAGCATACCTAACTAAATGTAAAAGAACTGAAATTATCCCATGCATATTAATTGACCAAAATGCAATGAAATTGGAATTTGATGACAAAAGGAACTCCAAAATCTCCAGAAACACATGGATGTTAAATAACAGCCTCCTGAACAACCAATGAGTCACAGAAGAAATTAAAGAAGAAATTATAAAATACCTACAAACAAGCAAAAATGTAAATACAACTGACTGGAATTTGTAGGATGCAATGAAAGCAGTAATCAGAGGGAAATTTACAGCGCAGAATTCACACATAAGGAAAACAGAAAAATGAAAAATAAATAGCATAATGCTGCATCTCAAACTTTTAGAAAAAGAAGAACAAGTCAAGCCCAAAGTCCAAAGAAGGAAGAGAGATTATAAAGAACAGGGCAGAAATTAATGCAACTGAAATGAAGAAAACACTACAAAAAATAAATGAATCAAAGAGTTGGTTCTTTGAAATAATAAATGCAATTAATAAATCTCTAGCCAACCTTATCAAAAAAAGAAAGGAAAACACTCAAATTCATGCAATCAGGAATGAAAAGGATGAAATCACTACAGATCCTACAGAAATTCAAAAGATCATTAATACCTACTTTAAAAATCTTTCCTCCCATAGGATAGGGAACTCAGAAGAAGTGGACAGATTCCAAGATATGTATGAATTACCAAAGTAGAATCAAGAAGATATAAAAGGAGTCAGGTGTGGTGGTGCATGCCTGTAATTCCAGCACTCAGGAGGCTGAAGCAGGAGGATCGTTGTGAGATTGAGATGAGCCTGGGCTACAAAGTGAGCTCAAGGCCAGCTTGAACTGTACAGTGAGATGCTGTCTCAAAAAGACAAAAAAAAAAAAAAAAAATCCTGAACAACCCACTATCAATTAAGGAGATTGAAAACGTGATTAAAAACTTACCAAGAAAGACAAGCCCAGGACCTAACAGATTCATAGCAGAATTCTACAAAAAATTCAGAGGAAATTTAATGCCAACACTCCTCAAAGTCTGCAATGAAACTGAAAAGGAAGCAATTCTCCCTAACTCATTTCTGGAGGCAAGTATTATACTGATACCAAAACCAGAAAAAGACTCAACCAAGAAAGAGAACTATAGAACAATCTCCCTAATGAATATATATGCAAAGATACTCAATAAAATACTAGCAAATAGAATGCACCAAATCATCAAGAAAATCAAACACCATCACCAAGCTGGATTCATTCTGGGAATGCAGGAATGGTTCAATATTCGCAAATCAATAAATGTTATACGCCATATCAATGGAGCCAAAGACGAAAACTACATGATCATCTCAATACATGCAGAAAAAGCTTTGACAAAGTCCAACATGCATTCATGATAAAATCCCTACAGAAAATAGGAATAGATGGTCTTTACCTTAACCTGATCAAAGCCATCTATGACAAACCAACAGCCAACATCATGCTAAATGGACAAAAGCTAGAAGTTTTTACTTTAAAATCAGGAACAAGACAAGGATCTCCACTGTCACCACTCCTAGTCAACATAGTTCTGGAAGAATTAGTCAGAAGAATTAGAAAAGAGAGAGAAATAAAAGGAATAAGGATAGGAAAGGAAGAAGTCAAACTATCACTATTTGCTGATGATATGACACTTTACATGGAAGACACCAAAAATTCCACAAGAAGACTCCTTGAACTAATCAACAAATTCAGCAGTGTAGCTGGATACAAAGTCAACACCCAAAAATCAGTAGCATTCCTACACACAAACAACAAACAGACTGAGAGAGAAATTAAGGAAACCATTCCTTTCACAACAGCATCCCAGAAATTGAAATATTTAGGAATCAATCTAACAAAAGAAGTAAAAGATCTATTCAGT
>NW_004955402.1:58162463-58164515 GCF_000276665.1 Chinchilla lanigera | reverse complement strand
CATTTTCTCACTAGTGTAAAACCTGAAAGAGTTAATAAAAATTAGGAGATATGACAGACATCGTGAAATGCAAAGAAACTGCTCAAAAGTAAAGAGCAACTAGGATGAGGGACAAGAGGAAAGAAAGAAGGGGAAATTATGTATATGCAGGATAGCTAACATAGTTGTACTACTTATTTCTCTCACTTCACTGAAAGGCACAGTTAATGATTAATTATTTGATTAATCTTGCATGTCTGTATTTGTTTTCCTGAGAAACCACTTTGAAGATATCAATATGTGATACAACAATTGTTAATTTCCTACCACTTTGTCTGTAATTCAGCATTGCTTGTATTGTTCTTATGCTAATCTGTAAATGGATATCTGTTTGTTAATATGTTCTTGTTCTTTTATTTTTAAAATAATTTTTTTAAAAAGCAAGTTACGCTTGTTAACCTCTAGTTTGGGGGCTTTTCTCTGTTTGTTTTAAATGTTAATTCACAACAAATGTAAGGTGATAAAACCATACTAGGTTACCTATAAAAAATGGCCATAGAAACTGTTTAAATGAGGGAAATTTAAGTAAAATGGCTTCATATTTCTTGATTGTTTTTAGATATGCATATAACTCAGTTTTATTACTGAAAGGAGAAACAGTTATAATGTGAGAAATAAGTGAATTTTTTATGCTGATTCATCTTGAATACATCTTATCTGTGGTTTTTAGATCTGGGTATAACTCAGTTTTACTACTGAAAGGAGAAACAATTATGAGAAATAAATAAATTGTTTATGCTGACTCATCTTAAATATATCATATCTGTGTGCTCAACATAGAATCACAAAGTCATAAGCCATTTAATATTTAAATAGAAAAAAAAAATCTCTACCTAGCTCACTATGACAAACTTTACTTACAATCTGTCTATCCAAACCAATGCTAAAGAAATTTACTTTCAATCTTTCTGTATTCCTTAATAGGAATTGTCACAAATAAGTAATTGCATTATGAAATAAAATATTTTTACTTTTACTGTCATTTTTGCACATGTAATGTACATGTAATTTTTACATACTTTAAATGTAAGATCAAAAGGACAGACCAGAAAAACCTAGACAAAACTGGAAATGCTAAAAGACACGCATGTATGCATATAGGCACATGCACATACATACACATACACACACTGTCACCAATACTGTACATACTTATGGCCATGGTGGGTTTTCTTTTTTGCTTTCAAAGATAAATGTAAGAGTAAAAGTAATAACAAATAGTATATCTCACTCTCCATTTACATAACTTTATATATAGGCATATATATGTGATCAATATTCCCCCCAAAAGCAGGTTCATCTTATTATTACTAATAAAAATAAAACAATTTCCATAATTTATATCCTTAAAGTTCATGAACTAGCATTTCTATGTTTGATCTCCAATCTCTACACAAATATTTGTAAATGCAATTCTTCCTACTTATATTAGTATGGATTAGAAAATATGAATATTAACTAATGATGAGCATTTTTTAAACAACAAGCTGGCTCCCAGACCACTTCCTAATTTTGCCACAGAAGAATAACTACTGTTTCATTTCTTAGTATTATCTCCAAAAGAAATCAATAGGTAGAACATAGCAGAAAAATACTAGCTAACAAAAATCTGTAGTAAGCATAGTATAAATTTTTAAATTATTTCAATTCTGCCACCACTAACGTCTGGCCAAAATCTATGTAAGATAGTATTAGCCAAGAAAATGACATCAACTTGAAGTTATTAGAGTTTTCTCGTAAACATGTGAGTTGAAATGTATAAAAGGCCATTTAATTTAAAAAATTAAGTAGGCATTAAAACCATACAATGAAGACAACAATACCATACTTAAAATGTAATATATTTCAACATGTATGAAATTAACATGTTAAAATAAGTAGGCCAACCACACAAGTTCTTGATACATAGGTCTGTATCATAAATTAACAGATAATTTATTGTTGATTACTTAAAACTACTATCATTTATTAATTTTTCCTCAGGATTTTTTTTTTTTTTTTTTTTTTTTTTTT
>NW_004955402.1:58138656-58162363 GCF_000276665.1 Chinchilla lanigera | reverse complement strand
TATGCAGTTCAGGCTGGCCTTGAGCTCACTTTGTAGCCCAGGCTGGTAGAGATGCCCCATCTAACAGTTTGAGGAAGTTTCCTAAGTTTCTTACTTGCTGGAAGTTTTCATTAGGATTGGACATCGTTTTGTTTGTTTTTTTTTTTTTTTTAAGTTCTTTCCCTGTAACTACTGAGGTGATCATATGGTTTTTCTTTATAGTTTGTTAATATGATGAATTTCGTTGTATCAAGTGTTAAACCAACCTTCTGTTTCTGGGATGAATCCCACTTGTTTTGAAATCCTTTTAAATATTTCCCGATTCAACCTGCTGAAGTTTTATTTAGAATTTTTCAGGTTTTGGGCTGTAATTGTCTTTTAATGACATTGTCTGGTTTTGGTATTACAGTGATATTGACCTTATTGAAAGAGTTGGGAAATCTCAGTTTTCTGGCAGAGTTTGCATAGTAATGTTATTATTCTCTTTTAAATGTTTGATAGAATTTACCAATTAATTCTTCTGAGGGCAGTTTTATTTATAGAAAGATGTGAACAGCATTCAGATTTTTTAACAGATAAGGCAATTCAGGTTTTCTCTTTCTGTCCAAACAAAAAAGAAAGCTAGTTTGTGTCTTTTTGACTTGTTGATTTTACTGGCATTAAGTTTATAATATTTTCTGTTATCTTTTTAATCTCTTCAGTAAGGAATATTACTTTTCTCATTCTTGTTAATATGTATCTTTTCTCTTTTTTGCCTGATCAGTCTTGGGAGAATTTTATCAGATTGGATTAAATATTTTGATGCACTATATAAGTTTTCTTTTGGCTTACATAGCTTTTGGGTCACCCTTTTCTATCAAGGCCTATAGGAAAAAAATTATGGGAAAAATTTGAACTCAGCTAAGCTACCATTCAGGTCTAAATCAACATAAGAGATGTAACTCGCTACCCAAAACCCCAGGAAATATAATGTCTGTGGACCTTTGAAAAACATTTGCTTAGTAGTAAAATTAAGCCAAATGAGAAATCAAAATAACCTGGTAAAGCACACTGATAGTAAAGATTAAATCCATTAAATATATAATTAAATATATAAAATATATTTCATCCTTTAGGGTAGGACCAAAAACTTATTTTACCATGAATATGCAAACCCAAACAAATACATGACATTTGCTTAGTAGTAAAATTAAGCCAAATGAGAAATCAAAATAACCTGGTAAAGCACACTGATAGTAAAGATTAAAATTAAATATATAATTAAATATATTAAATATATTTCATCCTTTAGGGTAGGACCAAAAACTTATTTTACCATGAATATGCAAACCCAAACAAATACATGACATTTGGTTACCTGTCGACTGGTTGAAACTGTTTTAGACTTCCTTTATTGCCAAATAAACAGAGCAATAAATTCACAGGATGTCACAAACAGCATTTGTAAACCAATTTCCACTAATAAATAAAATTAATGTACCATGATTAATTCAAAATCAATCACAACCAAACATATGCCTATGATAAAATGGATAAAATAAACCACTTAAAAATATTCTCACATTAATATACAACAAATTACAGTAGAATGTGACTGCAACAGAAACGTGAACTCTGTCACAACTTTGTCACATCAAACATTCACAGTTAAAGCAAGCTCACCTTTCAAGACACAACTAAAAAGTAAAACATGCCAAGCGAGGGGCTGGGGATTTAGCTCAGCGGCACAGCACCTGCCTGGCAAGCGCAACATCATGAGTTCAATTCCTGGTACCGGAAAAGACCAAAAAAAAAAAAAAAAAAAAAAAAGCCAAGCGAAATTGGCACAACAAAAAATATATATTAAAAGTCTGTGATTAAGTATAGTGACTGAAGGAATTTGTAACTAAGACCCATCATCCTTTACTTATATGTAATAATAAACCGGGCTCATTGGCTTCTTATTGACAGCAAAAAATAGATAGCAATTATACTATTTACTATAGACAGGATCACTGATAGTAGTCAAATAGAAAAAGGGAAGAAAAATGATACAGAGCAGACAGGATAACCACAAAGCAAAGTAATCTGAGAACATACAAGTATTTGAAAATACCCTTTACCAGGTAAATGTGCCAAGCAGATGATGTTTTAGAATCCAATCTGTCAATATATATAAAATCATAATGTAGCATTATTAGAATATGAAATTGTATTATGCAGTGATTTCTAAAATAAAAAACAACCAAGTTAAATTTTCAAATATTCTCAGATAAAACAGTTAAAACTGAATTCTCTATGGTGCAGTTCAATTCAACAAGTTCTTCCTAATATAGCAGGCTTCTGGAGACCCACTGTGAATGTTGTCTGCCATCTTTCCCAGAAGCCACTGGAAATCCTGGGATGGCAATAAGGTACCCTGACTAATAATTTTCATATCCTGTGCCCCTACCATGGTTCTTACTCCATTGAAATTGTACTGGCTACGTGACCTTCCAGAGCAGAAGACATAAACCTTTTCAGCACTTAAAATCCAGCACGATGGCTAGTCTACAGTCACAATTCAGAAAACATGTAGAACGATTTTTAAAAGCAAACATGTAAGCAATACCCTGTATACAAAGCACACTTTGATAATAACACTAACAGATTCACAAAATACAACACAGAAGTACAAAGAAAGAAGTAATGGTTTACAATGAAAAGAATGTCTTTGGAGACTAGATAGTTTGAATCATACCTTCAAGTTCAAATTAAACAACTAGTTTTTTAAAAAGTTTTTTTTTATGAACAGGGGATACTTTAAGCATGGATTAAAAGAAAGAGAGCAAGACTTCAAAGATAAACCCCAAAAATAAGGTTGTATATAGAGTTTTTAAGGAAGATCAGTGTGAGAGGAGGCCTGAAAGGCAGACAGGGATGCTTGGAAGAGATCAGATGCCACTTACAATTGAGCATAGCAAGGGTCACACAGGATTCTTGCCATCAAGTGACTCCCCTGCTGAAACTACCAGCAGTTTTACTGTATGCAGACAGTATTTCTGCAAGCAAAAGCAAAGGAATTGTATCCACTTCCTAAAAACCCACTTCCTGACTCAGGTCAGGCTGTTTTACCACCTATCAAATTTGAGAAGTGATAATGTGTAAAGAACACTTCAAAATGCTTGCAGGTATGATGAAACTAATGGCACAATACATTTCAAGGTGGTGAATATTATTCAATGTATGTATGATAAAATACTAAAAACCATAAAAAATTTTACCCATAATACAATTGCTATGTAATTTTTAAAATTCTTCAGTTTTTAAATAAAGTTCAAAGTAATATGTCAGAATACAATAAAAGAGTTACTATTAGTCTTCCAAACTGACAAAAAAGACAAACAAATACCAGATTAATTGGAACAGTATTCCTCACTTCTACTAAGATTATTACGCTAACAAAGCAAAAGAAAAAATACTGGTAGAAAAATGACAGTGATCTGCAAAATTCATAAATGTGTCTTTCATATAACAACAATGATCATATTTTATGCTGTCATTTTGCATTTAATTGCTCACCCTGGTACTTTTCTTCCTAGAAGCCATCAGTATCCCACAGAGCCAGATGCTGAACTGCAAAAAACATACTGTGACCACAGACTTATGAAAAAGTGACTTTGCTGAGCTGTGGTGTATGACAAGTTAATTTTTTCAATTATAATTTTTGCAACAATAAATGAAGCTACTACTTATGACTATTCTGTTTAAAATGTAAAATATTCTTTAAAATAAATTATTCATTTTTTAAAACTTTAGCTGATGTGAGAAAGTAACTTTTCCAAAAGCTTTTCTATATGTCCAAAAGTAAAAAATTGCCACCTCAGCTGAAATATATAAACAGTTACTATGTTGAGGCATGATTAAGATTTCTCACTGCTAACATACAAGGCTAAATTCTTGTAAGCCTTCTAGGAAATGTCACATACAGCATACATCTTTCAATCATAACTTTTAGTTCTGCTATATTATGTGAAAAGTAATACTCAAAGGGTACTAACTGTCATTTAGAAAGAAATGGCTATTGCACAGTAATTTATCTACAGGGCATAAATTGTTGTAAATTTAAAATATTTCCAATGTTGTCGCTGTTATACGCCTAATTGTAATAAAACAGTAGGAACTCATATATTGCTAAAACACAGGCTATTCTCTATAGAATTGTATCTTTTGACATATATTAAAAAATGTGGGAGATACTGTGTCTTATTTTATTCATCAAAAAATTTAAGAAGACAGAAGGAAGACATTTCTCTTTTAATTCCTCCACAGGAAGTTATTTCTTAATTAATGTTAACATATCAAGACAAAACAACCTAGGCAAGGTTTTCCAAATGCCTGTCTAGTTTGTTTAATGAAAGAGGATATCTAAGAAATAACTAATATATGTGTGTATATGTATATATACAGTATGTATTTAAAAATAACTCCATTATATAATTACCTTAAAATTTAACTGAAGGTATGTTTTAATCACATAACACTAACCACAATGTGCACTGTCAGTACAACATATAAAAGGAAAGTAAGATGTTAAAGTATTCTAGGTAAATCTAATAAATTCTTAGGATTTTAACAGATATACAACAGCACTGATTTTTTTAATGTTTACAATTGTCTCCATGTCATTTACTAATTTAAAGAAAGGAGATTATGAAAATATCAATTCAATATATATTCAAGATTTAAGAAAGAAGTCCTAAAATTATGGAGAATCTTTGAACTCTTTATTCCTAATCCCTCATGTGTTCTCTTCCTAACCTGGAATAAAATATGAAACAGAATCTCACATTTACAAATGTGCTTAGAGATCTTTCACCGAAACATGGACTGTACAGACAAAGAAAATCAAGAGTTGGAATGCAGTTCTCAGTAACACAAATATCTGACAACATCTAGGGGTCCTCTCTGTTCAGATGTGAGAGGATATAGCAAACTCTGCAGATCCACTTTTGGCAAATACAGAGATGGAACACAGACAAGAAGCCAGCATTTCTACTCTATTTTCCTGCCAAACACAGCTTCTTCCTTACCATCTTTTTTCACGTGCTCTCTCCTTCAGAAACCCAGCATATGCTAGGGACTCACTCACTTACTTAGAAGTACTACCTTACTTCTAATCTCAATAGCTCTTTCTGGATAATCCACAGACATCAAAAAAGCTCAATACACCCTAACACAAATTCCCACTGCTCTCCACTCCAAAGCCTGTTTATACAGCCTTTCCAACAGCTATCTCTGAGTAGCCTTCCATATACTGTCCTCTCAGCCACTGCTCCCTGTGACTAAGATGCAGGAGCTAGGACATGAACCTATAACTGAGAAGGTAGGGCCCAGTTCATGAACTTGAACTTTTTTGGTTTTTCTCCGGTACCGGGAACCGAACTCATGACCTTGCGCTTGCCAGGCAGGCGCTTTTGCCACTGAGCTAAATCCCCAGCCCCCATGAACTTGAACTTTTAACTTTAAATACAAATGCCTCCCTAACAAGCATGTTTTAAATTTGTCAATGAAAAGATCTCTCAATCCTGTCTTTTCTGCATATATATATAAAAGTTCTCAGCTCCAGCCTCTTCTCTCCTCTCACTACCTTCCCTTTCCCAACCTAGAGGGCAGACCTCAGGGTGGACTCGCCTCTACTGGGAGCCAGACTCCTCAGGCTAGATTCCCCCCAGGAAAGCCTCCATCGCTGAGTTCTGTTTCTTAAACAAAAATCCCAGGGCTGGATGATCTGTCAGCTTTGACTGGCCCACCATGACTGTAGGAAAAAGAACTAACACATCAAACACTATGCAAAGCATTTCACAAACTGTCTTCTTTCCTATGCTTGTTTCCCCTTCAGACCCTACCCAGGGCACATCTTTCCAATAGTTGGTTCTGACACTGCCATCCAAGAAGATGCTGCCTTGCAGAAAATGCCCTTTCCTCCAATATCCATAAAGGAAACTACCATGTGTCGCAGTGTTTCTGGGATATTTTCTGTGACTCCCCCAGGCCAATCCCGGTGCCCCTGCCATATTGTCACAGCTCTTGAGAACTCGCTTTTAAAGCCTATATAGGATTATTTGGAGACTCGTTGCTTGTGTCACTGAACACTACTAGGTCATAGATGATGATGCATTGTTTCTTGTGCCCACTACAAAGACAGTATTCAGTAACTATTAATTTTAAATGAATTGAATTTGCAGGAAGATAAAGCATGTCAGGGACTAGAAGAAATGTAAAGTAAATATTTTAAACATAAAATGCTCAATAAGAGTAATTTTTAAACACAGCAAACTAGTAATGGGAAAATGCAAGCTACTGCTATAATCTCATTCTAAAACAAAACTACAAATAGCTATCAAAGGAAAGAAGCAACTGTCTCAGGTTTTTCAAGTGAAGAAAAAGTAGATCAGACACTGTAGGAAGGTGAGGTTTAGCCAGCTCCACAGAACCCAAGGAGAGTGGTCTCACTTTTCATAACCACTGCTACACGGCACTCCCATGTCTCAGATCTTAGGGCTGGAACCAAAGGTTGTCACCTTAACACTGATGCATGCAGGGGTAGCAGTTCAATTTTCCTACGCCATATACACTCACTGACTCATCAGTTATTAAAAAACACATTATTTCTCTACTTTTAGATGAAGACACTAATCTTTTTTTCCTATAACTAAGATGCAGGAGCTAGGACATGAACCTGTAACTGAGAAGGTAGGGCCCAGTTCATGAACTTGAACTTTTAACTTTAAATACAAATGCCTCCCTAACAAGCAAGTTTTAAATTTGTCAATGAAAAGATCTCAGAACAATGCCCTTTAATGTGGCCAACCTTGTGCCCTTTTGATAACGTTCAGGCATGTATGTAAAACAAGGCAGGGCCAAATCACACATAGTATTTTAAACTTCACAATAAAAACAAAACAAATAAAAATTGATAAAATGGTTAGTGTTTAAGTAATTTTGCTTTGAATGACAAAATATGTAACTGTATTAGAGCTACTCTAATAAACTGCCACAAACTTAGTGTCCTAAAACAACACGAATTTATTATCTTACAGATACACAGTTCCAATATTCAATTCAAAATGCACTGAAATTATGAAGTAGGCCACACTCATTTCTGAACCCTAAAGGTTCCCACACCTTTCTTGGCATGTGGATGCCATGTCTTTCCTCCATATTCAGTGTAATGGTCAGATGAGTCTTTCATACTGCATCACCATGCCCTCTTCCTGTGCACCATCTTCCACAGGCAAGGGCCCTTATGATTACACTGAGCCAACCCTATTGTAAACTCAGCTATATATATATATAGCTAGCTACAGGTTCCAGAGATTAGGAAGGACATGAATACTTTGAGAGGGGAGGGAGCACTATTCTGCAAAGCAAACTAACCAATTTTAAATCTGATTACTAGTTAAAATCTCAATTTCAGGTAACTTATTTGGGAGATTTATCCCCTCCTTCATGAAACTGGGTCAGTGGACAATCTATGTAGGCAATGCTTCATTCATTTTTAAATGTCTCTTTCAAATAGGACTAAAAAAACAAAAAGTGTGCCAATTTTAAAAGACTCTTCATCATCTGGTAAAATGAAAGACTTGTCATAATCATAAGTTTAAATTCACAGAGTCAGTTTTCTCACTCTCCAAGAACAAAAGTCAAATACAATTATAAACTTGATTGTCAACTTGTCAGCTAGGTGAATATTAGGAAACATATTAGGCAATAACAAATTAAAATGGTTCTTTACTGCTAAAGATACATTCTTATTATCTTATTTGAATCTAGCATCACTGTAAGGTATGCTTACAGAAATGCTACTCAAAACTCGGGAGTATAACCCAGTGCTAGTGTACTTGCCTAGTATGTAGGTGGCTCTAAGTTCCACACCCAGCCCTACACACACATATACACACACATAACACACACAACCAGAAATATTACTCAGAAAAGAGAGAATGTGGGCAGCCCCATAGTTAAGTACAGTATAGTCATAAGGACAATATTAACAGTGTCTAAAACTCTGTGGGAAAAGAATAGGCATCTATAAGAAATAAAGAGAAAACACTGTAACAATTTTCCCAAACCATAATGCTCGCACACTGTAGATATCTTCATTAGGGGGAAAAAAAAACCCTGAAAAATATATACAATTAAACATTTGTACTCAAATAACAAGAGAAATCTCAATTTAAAATTTTACATGAAAATATTTAAGGAAGAATCAATACTAGTGTAAGACAAAAATATAAATTAGAGGCGGTATGCTATACCAAATGAGTATATAGCTTCACGTCTTTATTTTTCTATTAATTTGCATAAACTCTGCAGGATTAATCAAATGAATTAAATAAAACAGAAATATTGTGAAAAACCCATGAAAAGTTAAATATTTTATGTATTAATAAAATAATTTAGAGACAGGTGCTAAATTGCCCAGCCTGGCCCGGAACTCAGCAAAACTCCTGCCTTAGCCTTCTGAGTAGCTGGGATTCCAGGCATCTGAACAATCTGTGGTAGACTTTTCTAAATTAAAATTTATCTGTCCTAATTCAACACGGCCCAGCTGGGTGGGGTGGCACACACCTGTAATCTCAGCTATTAAGGAAGGCTGAGGGAGGAGGATTGTAAATTTGAGGTTAGCCAGCACAAATCAACAAGACCCTCTCTCAAAACCTGAAAAATGACTGGAGTGGTAAAGCTCAGTAGAGTACTTGCCTAGCATGCAAGATGCCCCACTACTACAGTTAAATAAAAAGAAATAAGAAGAAAAAAGAAAGAAAAGTGTACCTGAGTTAAAAATGCATCACAAATGCAAAAAGCACAAAACTGCCTTAAAAGTTACATTAGTATATGTACGTGAACATATAAAACAATTACCAGCCTTTAAAAGAAAGTTACAAAAAGACATATTTAGGTTAATTTCTTAAAAAATTTAAAATGTTCATAATTCACAGTGATATCAATGTGTTAACATTTAGGTGTAGAATATAACAGGAAGACTTCCATTCCCTCCACTGGATTTTACTTCTAGAAGTACATGCAACAAAGTTCGAAGAAACACATGACGCTCGTTGATAATGACAGGATTATTTCAAAAACCAATTATATCTGTTCATTCCCTTTTGCTTAATTAAAGCAAAAGGCATCAAAATCTTTCTCAGCAGTAATCAAGAGGAAGCTGCACAGGACAGATGCAGTAATTAACTTAACCTTATCACTGAACTGTATTGGGTCATTCAAGTGCAGCATGGTATCAAAGATAAGAATCAATGCTATCAGCCTTACATCTCAGAGGAGCAGAGAGATTGAATATGCCCTCTGTAAATGGACAGGCTTTGTTCCTGCCTAGCTTTGCTGGATAAATGTTCCTGCTCGTAACTTTAATGTGGCAGCTTAACCATTTAATCATTGTACATTAATATATTATCAATATTAGGAACATGTAACTACAAAATTACTTGTCAAAGTAATCAGATATTACAGATTTCGTGCATAAATGTAGCCAAGGGGGATTTTTTATCTAAGTTGTACATTTGCAAACAGGGTATACTGTGACTTTTTAAATAAATATATAGTAAAGCTAAAATTCATTTGATTTTTTGGAATTTTAGTGAACTCATTTCGTGTTACATCTCTCATTGTATATATGTATGGATGATTTTAACATGGTTTAATTCAACCTACAAGACTAATATTTATGCAATTTTTTAAGATTAAATTTATTCAATTATGCCAATTTATTTGATTTTTTTAACCAACAAATATTTCAAAATATTTCAAAAAACCATTTGAATATAAATACCTTAAAGTCATCTATTCATTATTCTCAGTTAATTTCAAGCATATTTTGGTATTTTCCTAAAGGATGAAAATTTCTGTTGCCAAGATAGTATTTTGAGGTCTTTCACTTTCACCAAGTAAGACACTAAATCATAGGGGACGATTATCAGTAAATTCTCTGCGACAGGCCCTAAGCTTGCTGAGGTAATGCAGCTGACAAACTTTGATGCGCCATGCCCGGGCACATTATGTTCATGTAGTGTGTACATCTGGGCACCCTTTATGGCAATGCAGCAAACAGCCAATCATTTATTCCACTCTAATTAGCACACATGTAAATCCTCACCAATCAAGCCGCGCACAGGGTTACTGTTGTGGCAGCCATACAGCAAGCTGGCAGACCCACCACAGAAGGATGAGAAGACACTCCTGGGCCTGATTTGAACCTGCAGTCACACCAGACCAGCTCCCCGAGAAGGGGCTGGAACCAGCTCTCCCTTTCAAAACTGATCAAGGAGCCCCAGAAGGAAAAGGTCAACAGGCAGAAAGCTGATTGGCCTTAATTCTTTGTTTTTACTTTTTTCACTTGTCCTAGGAATACACCTGCAGCAACATTCTTCCTTTACTTTAAATGCACAATAGTTACCATGAGCAAATATCAGAATTAAGTTAAATAGGCTTCATAACAAAGAACACAAAGAAATTCTGAAGAAAGATTATCAAACATACTATGCAGTAATTTATGAGATTACCAGAAAGTACGAGATAATGCACATATGCCTATGTGTGATACAATGTAATGTATATATATGCCACACAGAGTATATGTAATTAGCTTATATAATTAACATTTTCTTTCATTAACCATTATTAGTATACAAATTTAATTTTTATATCAAACTACCAAACCAATAATTCCTCCTTTGAAAGTAACTTTAGTAATTTTACTGAGATACAGAGGTAGCACCCAGTTTGGAATTCTTCTTATTTGTTGTTTCTCTTCTTTCTTTCTCCACAATGAAGTCCTAATTGCCATTTTGAAATAGCACTGACAAGAACAGAGCAATTTACCAAATAAGGAAACTTTAAAGTTAGAACATCGATTCCTGCCAGTAAAAATGTTTTATTTAACATTTGTTTTTAGTAAAAAGAAGTTTTCCCTACAGGTATCAATTTATACTGTTTTTTAACATTAACCTTCTATGCATTACAATTTATGTCACTGAAACAGTGAAGAATTTATTCAACAAATATTTACTGACTGAATCATACATGGAAGCCTCAGACTCAGGTGTAGAAGACACAAATGCATAACAAGGACACAAACCCAACCTCTAAAAAGTAAATATATTTCATGAGGAAAGTCAAATTGAAAGATAATACACTGAGAAGGACAGTGTACAAATACAGATGACTAATACAAAAAAAGAATCCTAATAGTTTTGAAGGGAGAAGGAAGTCTTCCTCAAGAGAAGTGACCACCACCTGATCTCTTAAAATACTTCCAAATGAAGGTAACTGAAGAATTAATTCACTTGATAGATATGTGTTAGGAGTATGCTGAGTAAACAAAATTAGTAGTGTTTTCATCTTTGTGAGATTAACGGTAAAGTCAGGGAGAAACAGATGAAAGACACAAGCCCAGGCAGAAAGTCTGAAGAGGAGATGTGCCCAGTAGAGAAAGGTGCTGGCAAAGTGAACAAGATGTGAGCTCTGCACAAGGTGGACTCCTGCTTGCCCCTACAGGTTTGCAGGGGTCATATCCAATGACAACCACTCTATTCCCTGGCTCTCTCATTCCTTTTTTTGTGTGGTTTTTCTCCCAAAACACTCATCACAATCTAACATTGCCTCGTTATGTTGCTATGGTTGCCAGTGATTATTTTCTGATTCTCTTAAATTCAAGGTGAGCTGCATCAGAGTGGAGACATCACCTGTGTTTTAAACACTGAAACACACCTGGAACATATGAACCGCTCAATAAGCAAATATTGGGTAGATAGATGAAGACATATATGGATGAACATTCAAATTCTTGGGCCATACATATAGTTAGGCTTAACCAGATTCATGAAGTTTGGATCATCTCACCTACAGGACGAAAGGCAGTAACTGTCAATTACACTTAATTCTAAAGATTACATTCCACATGTCTCCACAAGGAGTACAACACTTCTCAAGGAAAAAAAATAGAGATAATTTCTGTGCCTTTTCCAAAACTAGAGTGAAATAACTGAAGGTGACAACAGAGTTGCAAACCACAGAAGAGGCACTACAAAAGATGATTTTAAATCTTTCAAAGTATAAACTAAATCCTGAGAAAAGGAAAATTCTAGAACAATTTGAAACGAAAGCACTTAGTAAAATTTTCATTTTTTCAAAATGTGTTGTTAAACATATTACCATCTTACATGACAACCCGAAACTTCCACAATAATGACTATCAACATTGCACTGAGTGACATGAACATGAAATGTCCTGAGGAATGGGAAGAAAGAGTAGACAGAATTACATCCTTGGTTCTACATTAGCCCTAATCTTTGGTTGAAAAATGAAAAACAAGAAAATTATCTTTAGTAGCTGACAAGGACAAGACTCACAGATAATTCAGTGCAAATGGAGTACTACAGATACAATATAGACTATCCTTTGATCTATAAATAGTAACCATAGTTTTGTGTTTTATATGCAGATTATTCTCACCTGCAAAAGAAAGTTCACATCTCACATCAAGACCTTACTTAACCTAATTTTTTTTCAATTTTCATATTGTCAAAAATGTCCAGTATTTGTTTTCTTTCTATTTACAAGATACTAGCTATTAATTTTTAAACATATCCCTACATATTTAATCAGCAATAAATAAAAATACAATTTTAGCAAAATAAATGAAATCCGAGTTTTGCTATACTATAAGATATTTTTCCATAAAACAAACCATATTCAAAACAAAGCAAACCATACTCAAAAATTCCAAGATCTATTAAAACTAGGGTCTTTAATCTACCAATATATATTTATAGGGCCATAGATGTGGGATATATGCAGAAGCCATTTTAATTATGATCATTAGCTACTCCATCTGAATAAGTTGTTTTAACACATACAATAAAGTACAATTACAGAATAAACAGCATCTGGGCAATTCAGCATTTCATCACATTTCCAAAGGGCATCAGTATCCTGCTCTACTAGATCAGACATGGCAAGTAGGTAGCCCTGTACTATCACTGATTTACCACAGCCCCTGCCCCACCCCACTATGACATACTCACAGCCTCAAAGTATCTCCCAACATAGGCCTTGTTCACTTACCTCCAATGAGTTGCAGCAACAGAGGAGCAAGCTATTTACGTTCCCTGACCTTAATCCAAGGAACCTTATTAGCAAGCTAGACTTTCACATTTACCTTCCCCCCAAAAGAGAATAGTGGTTTTCTTAAGTCAAAGTACCACAAACATAGCTCTTTATATTAATCCTCCATAAATCTATTGAGAAAAAAACTTAGATGTAACTTGATCAAAATATTATTAAGTATATGATTTTTAGATGGTATTAAAATGGAACTAGGATCTGGTAATCTAAGCCGTGTAGTTGAGGATAGTGATATGTAATGTAACAACCACTCTTGATTCGTATTATTTTATCTTGAGACTGTATCACTTTGAATGTTCTTGCTTTGATTTGCTTATGTTTGTGATACTGGTATGCTGCTACTGTTCTATTGCTTTGTTTGTTTGCTAGGGAAAGGTCAACCTTGTAATGGTAGTATGGAAGTCTATGTGGGATAAACAGAGAATCTTCAAGTGACAGAATAAAAGCCTACTATCTAAGAGAGACATTTCCACCTTGTTTGCTGTTAAGATCAAAGACTCAATAACATGACAGCATGGGTGTGTGTTCAATCCAATAATACCTTACTAACACTCACTCTTTCCATTTCTCTCACAAAATAAGACTCAGTGCATGATGTAATACAAGAAATCTCAAACTAATAAAAGAGCACAGCAATTTGACTTAAACAGGATTTAAACTTAGCTTCCCATCAAGTGGCCATGCATGTTAAAGGACGGCCACACCAACACTGTTTTGGCATTAAAGAACTCAAGATAATATATATTTAAAATAGAATAAAATCCATCATTTATGAAATGACTGATCTTTAGACATTAATGAAGTGATCAATTAAAAACTTAATTAACAACTTTCTATGAGTCCCTCTGGCCAGGAACTTACATCTATGTCTTGTTCCGCAACCCTGACAGTTATAGCTAAACTTCAGGACTACAAAAATACCTCTTTTTTAGTTTTATTTTCACAATTGTAACTGTATTTAATTATAGGATATAATAGTACATCTCGATTGTGGAAGTCTACATAAAAGAGATCCCAACAGAAGTCCAATAAAAACAAGTTTCAAAGATCTAAAGAAGTGAGAAATATTAACAGCACCTGAATTTACATTCTATCATCTCTTCTAACTTACCTAAGAATATTAATTGATTAATCAACATAAATGTACATCTGCAGGCAGAATGAGGATATTTGATAACAGGTCATGGTAATATAACTTTCTGATGATTGTAGTATTTAAAACATTATCATATTTGGTAGTAATCAGTGCACACAGTCCATAAGAGATACATAAAACCTATTATGGTGGCCTTGCAATGTGTCATCTTAGCTAGGGTAAAAACTCCATTTCTTATATATCTCTGTCTTTATACTCTAGTTGAAGAGAAACACAATGGGCAATGTGAAGCAACGCAGGCAATGTAGAGGACAGATTGAAGCAATAGTCATAGGTAGCTTACATTCCATGGCACTTCTCTGCTGGGTAAACTCACTGGACTGAACAGACACTGGCTCTACAACTGATCCACTTCCCTTTAGAATCCTCCATCAGTTTCTGCAAAATCTGAACCAGGCATACATGTAAGGAAAGCTCCCAGAGGAAGGGTAAAAAAAGCTTCTGGAGGAAACCTACACCCTCAAGGTCTAAAAGAGAAGGAACACAGATTTCTTTCTACCCTCACACAGACTAACCCTTATGTGTGATTTACACTTATTCTTGCTTTCCCTCCAAGCTCCATCTATCTTGTTTTCACAACTACTTGCCCCCATGCATTTAAGTTCCATCACCAGATGCAAAGAAAAGTCATAAAGAGACCACCTGACCAGCATCAACTGCATCTGCACATGGTCATCCTCCCATATGTGCCCATGTAAGTATATATGTAGCTGTGCACATAACGATGTTTATACAAAACATAAATATTTGTATAAAAATAAATGTGTATACATAGTATTCTGCTCCTCTGATTAATAACAATTTAACCAACAAATAATTCATTTACATGGACATAAATATATATCTCACTTTATATTTTCAAAATAATTTACTATTCTTTATTAACCTTTTTACACTTGAAGCAGAACATTCATGGATAGATAAAAATCATTAAAATCTGTAATTAGATATATATTGATAAAAATGTAATATATCAGTTTAATACTGATAATGTTTATCTCATTTTGAACTACTGTACAAAGGATGGAGTATTTGCCTGTTAAAATGTTTACTCAGAGTAATTTCAATTGTAAATACCATAGATGTCTTTAACAGGAAAAACTGACCCAGGTACAAATAAAACATGAGCATCCTACTCATTCCAAATCTAAACTCAGAGCTGAGATTTTTTTCTTTGACCTCAGGTCAAATGGACACTGACTGCAAAAGCAATGTAATAATATATAGACTGCATTTAATAAGCAGCTCTCCAAAATGTAACACCACTTCTGGTCTACTACATCATTAGAAAAGCATCCAAACATGGAATATTTATAGACATGTCTCCTTTACAGATATTCACTATATTAATGGTACCCAAAGTGATGTCCCACAGAGGGCTACACCCACACCAAGCGAAAATATAATCAAATTAAATCAAAAATTCTACTTCTAAATTCAAATCTTCAAGATTTATAAAATCTTTTAAAGCTTCTACATTTTATTTACTTATGAGGGCTTATGAAATCTATGTCTTAAAATCTGTATAATAATCTTCCTCCTTCAGGAGACAATGCACAACTGTATGGAGTGAAAGGTAGGAGAGGGGCACCGAGGTTCAACTAGCAGGTCCAAGGCCAAGAATACTAAGACATGAGAAAGAAAGAAACAAAGTGTTTTAAAAGATGGAGAAATCAGTGTCAGGTGTGAGATTCAGATTCAAATCAGAAACCATGATGTGGAAGAAACACAGTCCACATCAAAAATGGTTCTTTTTCCCTGTGGTACTGGGGGTTAAACACAAGGCCACTGTACTGAGCTACATTCCCAGCCCCAGCCACCACCCCAACCCATGGAAAGAGTTCCACTAATTCACTAATTTCCTGGGTGGGTCTGAACTTGCCATTCTGCCTCAGCTTCCCAGAGTGCTGGGATTACAGGAGTATACCACTGTGTCAGGCCCAAAGTGTTGAATGAAAGGTTAACCATGATAGTTACCCTCCTTGGTTGAGGGCAGAAGGATCTCAGTGATGAGTAACAGGCACAAAGAGAAGATTTCCCATATATTTTGTTTCTTCAACCAGATGCTTATCACTTGAGTACGAGCATGTTATGAAAATCTATTGAGCTAGGCACTATGATTCCTGTAGTTGTCTGTCTGTAATATACATAACAAATCATAAATCAAAGATTTCAAATTGAGAACTGAACTTGCAGGTAGTAAGAAATAAAACAATCACTGGATGAGTGATCTTTGCAATAAGTCGTCATCTGTTTCCAGCAGTAGTTATTTATTTGTGATGAGTTTATAAACTGATTGAAGGAGGAGCAACCTGGTTTGGTGCCAAATGGTATTTGTAATAACTGTCTGCTCTCTTAGTCTGCTCTGGCTGCCATAATAGAATACCGCAGGCTTGGTGATTTAAACAACTGAAATTTACTTTCTCACAGCTCCAGAAGTCTAAGACTAGGTTGCAATGTCCTCCTAAATGCCTGGTACCATTAGAATACTAATAAATACATTTTCATCTTTGGCACATGAATCTTAACAAACAGGTTACAGAAGTAAACTAGTAACTTCATCCTTCAGATGACTACGGCTATCTCTACTCTGTAAACTAACACAGTTTAGGGATTAAATCCTCTTTGTCATAACAGAAATAGCAAATAATTTGGAAAATGAAGTTAAGATTGAAATGAATGACATTTAAAGGAAGTCAATACAGCTCAGAAAGATCTAGAGGGGAAGGAAAACATGTAGCACATAGGGGAGAAAGAATGGGGAAGAAGACTCGGGAAAATAAAATAATAAAATTAGCTCTATTTGCTCCTGCTAGAGAAAAGTAGAAAATGCTGATCTCACCATCCATTGACATCACACTTCTGACACCCCTTACAAAATTAAGAGTTCAGCAGTTTCCTACTGTGTTAAAAAAGTGATAGAGACAGTCTTGACCTAAAGAAAATGCCAAATATGTGGCAGTATAGAAACTGCTCATTGCACACTAATTAGATGGTTTTAATCTAGAATATCTTTGTCAACAAAGAAAAAAATTTTAAACCTAGGTAGACTAATGTAACTTATTCAAAAAATTTTGTTCCATACATCCTGTCTATAAAATAATTTAGGGATTTGAGAAATGGTGGCATATTAAATTCAATTAGACTCTGAAAGTAGAAAATATTTTCCATTCAACAAAACATAGTTCACTATTGAACTGTCCTTAGGAAAAGAACTGATTATAAAGTATACATGAAATATTCCAGAGAACTGATTATAAAGTATACATGAAGTATTCCAGAGATGTTAGTAAATCTGTATTGTACTTATGGATTCATTACTTAAAATATGACAATATACTTTTTAATATCTTAAACATTAAAAATTTCCACACAAAACAGGAAAACTATTCAAACTAAACATATAAACAGAAACGTTTCTCTTTGATTTGTCCAAATCTAACAAAGTAACTCAAAAACAAGTGTGCAGAGCAGTATGTGTTAACTTCTAAAATATTAACTGAGCAGCTTACCTCATTCTTATGTGTCTTCCTAATTCTCCACTACTTTATCAGCAAATGAAAACACAAATCCAAATTTAGGCAAATGTTGGAAGCATTTGTAAATCTCAAAATTGCTCCCCCACAGTTCAGGTATCAACCATCTGTTCCCATACAATAGTTCTGTGCTGTTATGCACAACTAACCTTCAGTAGGGCTGGGGATTTAGCTCAGTGGCACAGTGCCTGCCTGGCAAGCGCAAGGTTGTGAGTTCGATTCTCGGTACCGGAAAAAAAGACAACAACAAAAAAAAAACACAAAACACAAAACAACTAACCTTCAGTTAAAGGACCCATGGACCTCTCTCAGCTTATTTAAAAAAAAATATATATATATATATACACACACAGCCAATTTTTATATTTTACACACATATATATGTATGTATATGTATGTCCAACTGTGTGTGTATACACACACACACACACAAACACATACATGCACCCAATTTTTATCAAGGACATGAAGCTTCTCATGAGGAAAACAAACAAACCTGTAAAACACAAGACACATGTGACCAGCAACACCTCCTGATAGCTCCTTTACTCATATATTCACTTTGCATTTTGAATCTGTAAGAGCACACCTAATCTTTTGGGTGAAAAACGGAAGAAAATATTTGTCTGCTGCCATATGAGAATGGGTCCAAGTACATTTGAAATGTGGCCAATGCCAGAACTATTAATAAGAACAACTAATAAGTGATGCAGAAAAAAAACTAGATAAGGGAAGGTAGTAGGAAGGAATGAAGAAAAGGAATCTTAGGTGTTCGTTGCTCCTTTTTTGTTTTGTTTTGTTTTTTTCCGGTACCGGGAATTGAACTCATGATCTCATGCTTACCAGGCAGGCGCTGTGCCGCTGAGCTAAATCCCCAGCCCCTCTTGCTCCTTTTGAATCAGAGAAAAATCTCTTTTTAAAGGGGTAGTACCAACAACAAAATATCCAACCAGTGCCAAATACCTTTTTGTATTAGTGGTAATTACATATTATATATTGTATTTATTATTTGTTTGCTTGCTTCTTTTGAGGAAATAAAATACAGCAGCAGAATTTAAGAGCATTAAAAATGGTGAGTACATTCATTCCCATTTATACCTTCTTTAACCACTACTTAGGTTCTACCCTCTGTGACTTCATAAAACCTTGGGCATGTTTCCAAGATTAAGCTTATCATTCTATTATATAATTATAACTGTATGACTTTCAAGACTAACACTACATTCCTGATGCAAGTGTTCAGATAGCCTTTTCGTTCTTCATACAGTATTTTGATTGTCTACCAAAGGACCCAACACCTGACACAATCAATGTTTCCTACAGGAATGAACGAATAAAGGTTTACTGAGAAAAGCCAGTTAGTTAGTTACCTGACTAACTGGTTGATTGACTGATTGATTGATTTAGGTTTCTGTCCATGTTTCCTGGCTCATAACTCTCTTCCCAAGGCAGGCCCCAGAAACTACTTTCTCTTCTTTAAGTTGGGTCTTAGAAACTCTAGTCCTCTGTACCTTTCTACCTCAATCTAGACCAAAAAAAAAAATTGCTCTCCTCAGTCCAGAGAAGCCTTACCACAAAACCCTGGAAGAAACAATGCTACATAGGGAGGCCAAAAATAATCAGGATCAGCTCTTGTGGGTTTCTCCACCTATTCTGGTAGCATTAGACCATATACTTTTGTCCAATCATATTTCCAACAACTGTCTGTGATTCAACAATGCCTATGCAATCTCCAAAACAGACCAAAGGACAGGGTTCAAGGAGCATATGGACAACTAACTATATGGTTATTCCTAGAGAATAATATACCCAAAGAGAGTATATAAACTCTACACCCATTTTCACATAACTTGCCTTATACATCTCTTGGTCTGTACCCTTTAAAAAAACCACTGAATGTAAGAAAGTGTTTTCCTGAGTTCTGTGAGAAAGGGGTTGTAGTAACCCCAATTTATAGCCAGTCTGTCCAAAATGCACAGGTAATACGACCTGAAATTTGTGACTGACAGGGGAGAGAGGGCCTGAGCCCTCAAGCTGTGGGATCTGATGCTGTCAAATTAGGTGAAAGGATAGGCAGCTAGTATACATTGCTGCAAGACTGCTTGCTTTCTAGGAGGGAGAGATCCCCATACCTCTTAGAATCACAGAAATCTTCTCTGCTGAGCACAGTGTTGAAGCAGAGGAAAAGTGATACAGTTCCCTTACTCCCAGTCATCTATGGAGCATTCCTCTCAAACACAGAGATTATTTGGTCTAAAACACTGAAAAGTCAAATACACAAATATTACAAATATTGTTTACTAGGACAATAGTATGAATCATAAGACAAGAGACTAATGATTAACTCAGCTACATTGATTATACGTCAGGGTATTTACATGCTTAGCTTTTTTCTGCTTTTTTGAATCAATACAGAAATTTGTTTTAATGGCTCATATTTACTTAAATTCAGAAGACCTTAGGTTTAGTTAGTATTCATTTGTAGACAGTTCCTTAAGTTCAAAACTTGGTAACTGTCATTATCGTGATCCTATATGTATTATGCACAAAGAAAACAATCTTAAAGTAATAGATTATTTTAGGACTATAACAATTAAATGTATTTCGGTGCTATAGACCTGAACATTATAATGAATAAATGTAATCAAATACACTGATATGATGATGGCATTGACTAAAACACAACTGGGCTTTCTTCTCTTCTGTAGCTGTATCATCAAGGATTTTAATCTATGACAAAATCTATAACCATGAAAAATCTTAGTTCATTGATTTATGTCTTATTTCAGACATGCTGAGCTCTTCAAAATAAATGCTCCAAAATAATATGTGCTGCAAACTGCAATTCTAACATAAAACAAATGTTAAAATGTTAGCATCCTCCCAAATATATTGTACCGTATTAATTCTTGGTTTTTGTAATGTAGCTTATTAGTTTTGCATAATTTAAGTTTTACTTCATCGTTTAATTTCTAATTAAGTAGTTTTTCTCAAGATGTGTTTTCTGCTTACATGTTAGTTAGCCATTATACATGGTACATATAAAACAATTCTGTGGTACAAATATATGATATTGGCATGTATTATATGATTTCTCTATGATTTCAAATATTAAAACAATCACAACAGTTTGTATTCTAAAATCTAATAGTCATTTTAATTTTTCATCAATATTTAAACCATTTTAGCTCAAAACAATGCTTGGAAAACTAGACTTGAATATGGAAGTATAAGCAAGTCACTTTCTCTATAAAGCAGCATTTTATCTTTTAGTTAAAAAGAAATGCATCTTTTTAGGACTAGCAATAAGGGCTAATTTGTACTTTATTTTCCTGTGAAAACTACTGGGACCCATATTGGTGTATGTATCAAAGGATATATACTCTCCTCATAGGAGGAAAAGGATATACAATATTGCCCATCTAATAAAAAATGAAAAAGCTAATGTGAATGAAGAAGAACCCAAGAATGTTGACGAGGGAAATACCAACTTGTATGTCACATTATGAAACTGGATAGAGGTCCAATTAAAATTTTAAAGTTATTATTACAGTAGGTGCTATATTAAATGACTCTATTCAAGCTGTCTCTGAAGACAAAGCTCTCCAAAGCAGCAGTCATTAAGAGAGCATTAAGTCTTATCACGTGTAGGCCTTTTTAAAAAACAATTTTAAGCATATTTTAATAAACTTTTGTGTGTTATTATTTAATTCAGTATGTTTTCTAACTGTGCCTTTATTTGGCTTTTAAGTGTTATGTAGCCTCAAGATGATGAAATTAGGAAAGAATATGGATAAAAGAAATCTAACAAAGGAAGTTTATGAAAACTGCTTCTAATACTACATTCTGCCCCAAGTTATCCTACAATCATGTAAAAGTTTGACTACTACCATTTCCAAGACACAAGGACACTCATGCTGTACCTGTAATAATATGTACCACATTATTACATCAGAATCTCTCATGCGTCCCCCACTAGTTTTGACAAAATAACAACAAATGCAAATACATGCATACACACAAACACTTCTATACATGTTTAGCTTTTGTTTGGAAATAAAAATGCATAGAAAAGTTGCACAGAGGCTTTTTTTTAAATCAATGGCTTCACAGATACATACTTCAGCAGGTGTTCAAATAAAAGATTTGCATTGAAATTTCCATTCTTCTCCTAAGTAACATTTTCAACATCATGTCTAATGTGTCAGGAAGGAAAAACTGATTAAATTTGAGTGATTTTTTCTCTGGAAGGCAGGAATCTTCCTTATCCTAAAGTATGCATTTGCTTACTATTTGCATTTACATGATCATGTTAAAGGAGTAAGAAAAAGAATAAACTATTATTGCAATCGAAGGGTTTCACAGAAGACTATCAGAAGGAGAAGGCTAATGAAGCCTGCCATCATTTGTGTCCTTTCCCCTCAATAGCTCTTTTCCTCTCATGGCACCCCACATTCATGTAGATATTCCTGCATGAACCACAGGAATTGTTTCTGAACAGCAGCCCTCACAATGGCTCATCTGCAAGTCATCTGAGTCATATTCCAAAGCATTTGATTCTCCAGGAAAACAAGGGAGTAGTGATTTCGCAGTGTAGTTGTTATGTAACATGAAATAATCTAACCATAATTTAACTGCAAAAAATACTAACTAGAAGACCATCTTTCCATCGAATTAAAAATAATACTATACTAGATTCCATTAATATAACTATGCAAATTTACTATTATAAATGTTTTTTAAAACAAGCCAGCAAGGTAGATAAAGAAAATTACCATCTCTATTTCACAATGTACGAACTTAATTGCCAGTTGAGAACAGATGAACGTGCTTAGTAGAAAATCATGAGAAAGGAAGGGAAAAAAAATATTTGTGAAAGCTAAGAAAAGCCTAGTAAGTGTACATGACTAGATAAGACTAATTTCTATACTGTATAGTAAAACAATTTTGTTTCTTTTTATTTTAAAAATAAAAGGAAGAAAACATTAACACACAACCTTTTACAAAACAGTAAAAGAACAACACAAACAATACAGAATTACAAAGTGGTAAGAAATTAACAATGCTTCTTGTATTACATATTGATATTGTCAAACTGGTTTCTCAACAAAACACATAGAGACATGCAATATTGATCAATCAAGGAATCATTAACAGTTTCTTTCAGCAAAGAAACAGGACACAGTAGGTCAACTATGTTAACTATCCTGTATATACGTACATACAAAATTTGTCCTTCTTTCCCTTCTCTTTCCCCACATCCCAGTTGCTCTTTACTTTTGAGCAGTTTCTTTGCATTTCACGATGGCTGTCATATCTCCTAATTTTTATTAACTCTTTCAGGTTTTACACTAGTGAGAAAATGCAGTACTTCCACATGCACGTCTGATTTATTTCACTTATGAGTATGGTCTCTAGTTGTGACGATTTATCTATAAAAGCCTTGAGTTTATCTTTCTTTATAGCTGAGTAATATTCCATCATATAAAATGACCACAGTTTTCTTATTCAATCCTCAATGGATGGACATTTGGGTAGCTTCCACAATTTAGCAATTACAAATTGTGCTGCTATGAACATAGGTGCACATACATCACTGTGATATGATGCTTTCAGATCTTCTGGGAAAATACCCAGAAGGGGAAGAGCTGGGTTAACTGGAACTTCTAGTCCTAGTTTGCTGAGGAATCTCCAAACTGATTTCCACAGTGGTTTCACCAGTCTGCATTCCCACCAGCAGTGGAGAAGAGTTCCCATTTCTCCACAGCCTCGCCAGTATTTGTTATTGATTCAGTTCTTAATGCTAGCCATTCTTACTGGGGAAAGGTGGAATATCAGTGTTATTTTAATTTGCATTTCTCGAATGACTAA
>NW_004955402.1:58093694-58137085 GCF_000276665.1 Chinchilla lanigera | reverse complement strand
GAATACTGAACCAACCCTGCATTCCTGGAATGAATCCGACTTGGTCGTGATATATGATTTTCTTGATGATTTCCTGCATTCTATTTGCTAGTATTTTATTGAGTATCTTTGCATCTATACTCATTAGGGAGATTGGTCCGTAGTTCTCTTTCTTGGTTGGGTCTTTCTCTGGTTTTGATATCAGTATGATGCTTGCCTCCAGAAATGAGTTAGGGAGAATTGCTTCCTTTTCAATTTCAGTGAAGAGTTTGAGGAGTGCTGGTATTAAATCTTCTCTGAATTTCTTGTAAAATTCTGCTGTGAATCCATCAGGGCCTGGGCTTTTCTTTGTCGCTAGGTTTTTAATCATGCTTTCAATCTCATTAATTGATACTGGGTTGTTCAGGAATTTGATATCTTCTTGGCTCAACCTTGGTAATTCGTACATATCTAGGAATCTGTCCATTTCTTCTGAGTTTTCTATCCTATGGGAGTAAAGATTTTCAAAGTAGGTATTAATGATCTTCTGAATTTCTGGGGAATCTGTAGTAATTTCATCCTTTTCATTCCTTATTGCATGAATCTGAGTTCTTTCTTTCCTTTTTTGATAAGGTTAGCTAGGGGTTTATCAATTTTATTTATTTTTTAAAGAACCAGCTTTTTGGGATTCATTTATTTTTTAGAGGGTTTTCTTTGTCTCAATTGCTTTAATTTCTGCCCTAATCTTTACAATCTCCTCCCTTCTTTGGCCTTTGGGCTTGACTTTTTCTTCTTTTTTTTAAATTTAAGATGCAGCATTAGGCTATTTATTTGTTCTCTGTTTTCCTTATGTGTGAATTCACTGCTATAAATTTCCCTCTAAGGACTGCTTTTATTGCATTCCATAGATTCCGGTAAATTGTATTTACATTTTCATTTGTTTGTAGGTATTTTTTAATTTCCTCTTTAATTTCTTCTGTGATCCATTGGTTGTTCAGGAGGTTGTTGTTTAATTTCCAAGTGTTTATGGAGTTTTTGGAGTTCCTTTCATCATTAATTTCCAATTTCATTGCACTGTGGTCAGATAGTATGCATGGGATAATTTCAATTCTTTTGCAGTTAGCTAGGTATGCTCTATGGGCTAGAATGTGGTCTATTTTAGAGAAAGAGCCATGTGCAGCTGAGAAAAATGTGTATTCTGATGTTGAGTGCTGGAACACTCTGTATACATCTAAGTCCATTTGTTCACAGCTTTGGTTCAGCTCTGTTATTTCCTTGCTGATTTTCTGTTCAGTTGACCTCTTTGTGTCAATGGGGTGTTGAGGTCCCCTGTTACAATAGTGTTATTAATTATATGGGTTTTCGTGCCTGTTAAGATTTGTCTTATATAATCTGGAGCTCTGATATTTGGTGCATACATGTCTATGATTGTTATCTCATCCTCTTGCAGTTTTCCCCTGACTAGTATGTAGTGACCTTCTTTATCTCTTCTTATGGTTGTTGGTTTGAAGTTTACATGGTCTGCAAACAGAATAGCTAGCCCTGCCTTTTTCTGGGTTCCTGTTGCATGGAGAATTGTTTTCCATCCTTTGACTTTTAGTCTATGGATTTCCTTTTGAGTAAAATGTGTTTCCTGTATACTGCATATAGTTGGATTTTGTTTTTTAATCCACTCTGCCAGTCTATTTCTTTTGACTGGAGAATTGAGGCCATTTACATTTATACTTCTAACCAATATGTGTTGATTTATCATTGTCATGTTATTTACTTGCATTGGTGTCCTACTTTTTCTACCTGTTTACTTGCTTGCTCTTCTTGACATTTCCTTTCTACTGCTGTTCTTGAAATTGCGGTCATATTTTTCTCTGTCTAGAATATCTTTTAGTATTCTTTGTAATGCTGGTTTGGCGCTCATGAAGTTCTTCAACTGTTCTTTGTCATGGAAATATTTTATTTCTTCATTGAATTTGAGGTAGAGTTTGGCAGGGTACATCAGTCTTGGCTGTAAGCTCTTTTTTCTCAGGACCTGTAATTCTTCACTCCAAGCTCTTCTCGATTGGATGCTTTGTGCTGAGAAGTCTGCCGTGATTCTGATGGGCTTTCCTTGGTAGGTAATATGTTTTTTTTCCCTAGCAGCTTTTAATATTCTGTTCTTTTGCTGGAGATCTGGGAACTTGACTATTATATGTCTGGGTGTAGTTTTATTTTGGTTGTGGTTGGTTTGAGTTCTATATGCCTCATTAACTGTATATCAGGTTCTGTTTCCATACTTGGGAAATTTTTGCTATTATTTCTGCAAATATTCTTTTTATGTCAGTTGTGTTGCCTCGTGCTGTTTCATTGACTCCTATTAGTGATACATTATTCCTCTTTGCCTCGTCTTGCAGCTGTTGAATTGATTTTTCCTGGATCCTTGTTGATTTTATGAGATCCTTTCTTTCACTGTCACTAGCTGCCATACACTCTTCAAAGTCTGAAATTCTATCTTCAGCTTCATTCAAGCAGTTCTGGCAGCTTTCAATGGCAGCTTTGTTTTCCTGGAAGTTTCTTTGAATCTGGTTCATGTGTTCTAAGTTCTTTCTATATTTTTCATTTAACGCTTCTGTACATTGCCTTTGTTCTTCTGTTTTCTTATATGTTTCTTCTTCAGACGTTTTGAGCAGTTCTTTCATTATTATTGTCATTTCATTTTTTGCCTGAGAGATTATTTCTGATCTTATCTCTTCTATGGCCTTATGGGGTTGTTTCTTTACTTCCATTGCAATCATTTCAGCTATTTCAGGCATGTGTTTACCATGTTCTCCTATGTCGATGTGTCCTGGACTTGTTCTGAGTGGGGTGGAGTTGTGGGATTGTGTTTTAGTCCTTCGTTTTGTCATGTTTGCTACCAGATGCAGAAAGCTCCATTTCCCTCTTCAGTGGCTGCACAGCAAAGGCTGCTAGTGTCCCTAGTTTTCCTGTTGGTAAGGTTTGCCCCTCAGTGTCCGCTGAGAAGCACTGCTTAGTCTTGCAGCTGTTGAATTGATTTTTCCGGGATCCTTGTTGATTGAAAACTGTGGTTTTCTGGCAGTTGTTGATTTGTATCTAGTTATCCCAGGTGTCAGATGCTGTCGTTGGTGTCAGCTGACAGCAAACCGTCTGATCCAGCGTCCCCTTGCAGTTCAGGGCAGGTGCACGGCCCATACTCAGGTTGCACTGGTGTGATAATCCCAGTCCAGTGGACCTATGTCCCTAGGCAGTTCAGGGTACAGGCAAAACCCAGACATGAACTGCAGGGTCGACAGTTTGTGAACCACCTGATTCTGTGTCTCCAGTCAGTTCAGGACACATACAGGAACCAGATGTGGGCCAGATGGACAGCAATCACAGATTGCCCATGCCTGCAACCTCCTAGGGGGTCCGGGTGCAAGTAAAACACAGACTCAAACCGCGGGACCAGCAGCTCTTGGAGCACTTGCTCACTCGGCACAGGGCACAGGCAGGGAGGGCCCACATGCAAACGGTTGAGAGCAGTCCCTGGGCCTTCTGAGTGGGGACCTCCTGTCTGCCTCAGGTACATGGAGGGCAGAGACTCCACTGTAATGGCGGAGGGGTCCTGGGTTGCCCACTGTCCCCCCAGGAAGTAGATGGGAAATACCTGGCTCTCTCCACGAGTTTCAGCTGGGAACCGTGGCGGTGGGAGCGGGTCGTAGCCTACCTCGTTCTGTTTCTTAGTCAGTTCAGGACGTGCGCAGGACCCAGACCCAAGCCACTCAAAGAGCAGTCACAGACTGCCTGTGCCTGTGACCCCCCCCCAGGGGGTCCAGGCCCAAGTAAAGCACAGACTCGAACCACAGGACCAGCAGCTCTTAGAGCGCTCACTCACTCATCACAGGGCATGCGCAGGGAGGGCCCACATGTGAATGGTGAGAGCAGTACCCGGGCCTTCTGAATGAGGACCTCCTGTCTGCTGTGGGTACAGGGAGGGCAGAGACTCCCTTAATTTTGTTTCTAAGTTGTCCATATCTCCTATCCAACAGCAAGCCTTATAAGCAACCTGATAATCATGGAAAGAAAAATCAATAGCTCAAGATAGATAGTAACCAATTGACTTTAATGACTTATTAAAAGAATAAAAAATAAACCTAAAGGAAATAAAATGTTCCAATGTGCACTGTAGACCAAAACCCAAATCCTTCTATCTTCCCTCACAATCTGTTTTGTCATGTGTAAAATGAGAATAATGGTCTATCAATACCATGAGTTATATGAAATGGCATCATACTACAGGACTGCATAACATGACTATCTTAAATGGCCCACCTGTGATTATCAGAGAGAAACACAGACTGATGTTGCCACATAAACCAGAGTAGACAATTACGTATCCAATCATGATAAAGTGACTATCAACTACAAATTTAAATAAATACACCACATAATGACTTTTATAAATTGAACAAGGCACAGAAGGACTATGACACCAGTGAAAAGGGCAAGTATAGATGAGTCTTATAACAACCTCCGGATATGCTAGGAAGCACCTTCAGACCACAGTGTAGGGACACAAACCCAATATATCACCTACTAAAGAAGGCAGACAAGAACCAAACAGAACTTGAGCCAAAAAAAAAAAAAACTCCCAAAAACCAACTTGAAAACTCAGAAGTCTCCCTGATTCTTGACTGACCAGTAAGCTATGCAAAATACAATGAAATTCCTTTATGAAAGCCATAACAAAAGAATAGGGAAGCTATACACTAAACAAAGCCCAGATAACACATAAAATGCTTTTCAAATTCTCACTAGCCATAATAATGGGTCTTTTTTAGATATGGATAGAATTTTGGAGAAACATAAAAAGGACATACCTTAACACTGGGCCTAACTAGCCCTGGGGTGAAGTTTACACCAGACTCACCCTAAAATACCCTAAAACAAACCTCCAAAAGGTCAAGATAATTCTCAAATGACTTACTAGACTGCCAGGGGAAAAATATCCAACATTTTTTAAAGGAAGGTAACTAAACACAGAAAAATCTAACATTCTCAATATCTAACATCCAACCAAAAAACACAAGATATTCAAAACAACAAAATGTAATGCATGAATAAGAGTACATATTGGGTTATATAAAGACAAAATTAGCAAACATTCTTTAAAGCAGCAACGATAAATATGCAAGCAGATTTAAAGGAAAACTAAAAAATAGTAACAAGGATAACAATGAGCAGGAAGTTGGGAATGTGTGAGACAATATCAAACAAGTTCCTAAGTACACACCAATGAAATTACAAAACAGAGTTGAAAATGAGTACAGTAACTACAGGAAAAAAAATAGAAAAAAAAAACTGAAGAAATAATGACCTAAAATTATTTTCAAATTAGTAAAAAAATTACATTCATAGACCAAAGAAATTTAACAAGCCTCAAGCAGGATAAATACAACAGAAAACATATCAAAACACTGCAAAATATAACAGATGAAAACAAATTAAAATGGTAAAATCTTAAAAGTGAAAAAACATGATATATACAAAATCAAAATTCGTATCAGAAATAACTACAGAAGAAATAATGGCATGCATTTTTTAAAAAATACAATCTCAACCTTAAATTCTTTATCCAACATTTCTTTCAAAAATAAAGATGAGATAATGATTTTTAGACAAAATCCAAGCAGATTCATTATCAGCAAATGTACAGTATTAAATCATTAAAAGAAAAAAATAAATCAGTAAAAAATGTTTGTCAAGCATAGAGGAAATTATAACAGTTGGAAATGGAACTTTAAACAAAGGAATAAAGAAAATAAAAAATGGTAAATTTAACATACGTAATGGTTTTTATTTAAATATTTAATTTATTTAACTGAAAACTGCCTGCAAGGTCATATGGTATGTACAATATATATAAAAATAAAATGTGTGACAACAGTAACATTTGTTTTAACAGGAACATTTTAAAAAGTAAGTAGTAAATGGAAGAATGCTACTGTAAGGTTTTTACACTTTACATGTAGCACATTATCCAACGTTTAAAAAATGCATATTGTAAACCCTAAAGTAATTATTAAAATAATCAGGCAAGGAGGTTTAGCCAGTAAGCTAACAGTGGAAATTAAATAGAACCCATTCATATAATTTAATCTTTAGAAGAATCTTTCAAAAAGATAAGAGTAGGAAAAAATATATAAAGGAATTAATACAAGAAGAATGAATTAAGAAAGATATTGTCTGAACTAGCTATGGCAATGCATGCCTGTAGTTCAAGAACTCTGGGAGGCTGAAACAGGAAAATCAAAAATTTAAGCCCAGCCTGCACAATTTGATGATTTAGCAAAACCCTGTGTTATGGTTTGTATCAAAGCCTCATGTGGTCATAGGGTTCTTTTGGAAGTGGTTAAATTTCTAATGTGTGATTGATTCATAGTACAGTGCTGGGATTAAGGGTGCTGAGATTAAGCATGGATGATTGCTGGATCAGTCTACTGACTGGAGTGGCGCTGTCCTAATCTCAGTAGACTGGATACAATATAAGGGACAGAAATAGGCTTATCTTGCACTCCTTGCTTTTGCTGTCTTCCACCACCATGAACTGCTGCCCCCCCTGCCATGTGCCACTCGACCTTGCAGCCAGCCAATTATGGACTACAACTTCTACAAACTGTGAGCTAAGTAAACTTTTCTCCCTATAACTTTGGGTGACAGGTATTTTGTCTCAACAACAAGAAAAGTAATTAAGACACCCTGTCTCAAAAATTTTTTAAAAATGAAGGGTGGAGATATAGCTCAATGCGAAAGCCCTAGCCTTGGGTTCAATCCTCAGTATCAGAAAACAAACAAACAAACACACACACACACACACACACACACCCTATTAAAAAACTGACATTAAATAAACATAGGCATGACACAATTAAAGTGATGGAAGAGTATATAGTATATGAACACAAAGCACAGAAGAGCTTGAGTAACTATATGAATAGAAAATTTAAAAGCTTTTGAGACACAGTATCAACAAACCTACCAAAGATCATTTCAAAAACACAAAAGGATGAATTTAACATGAAAAACGTAACAACCCTAAATGTAGATTGACCTAATAGAGTTTTCTAAGTA
The DNA here is from genome assembly GCF_000276665.1 of Chinchilla lanigera. Classification (NCBI taxonomy): domain Eukaryota; kingdom Metazoa; phylum Chordata; class Mammalia; order Rodentia; family Chinchillidae; genus Chinchilla; species Chinchilla lanigera. The sequence continues at coordinate 58,130,026 of NW_004955402.1, read as the reverse complement.
TATGATGCAAAATCTGATAAACTTAAAGGCATAACATACAAATCCACAATTATAATTCAACACTTTAACAGAAGCTATCACCCACCTTCACCTAGTATTTATTTATAGAACATAAAACCTAGCAACAGCAAAATTACATTCTTTTCATATACACACTGCACTTCACCAAAATTAATCTTATGGTGTGAAATAAAACAAAATTCTAATAAATTTAAAGGGATTGATCATACAGAGTATAACCTCAGACTCATATTAATTCACAAATATTTTGGAATTACACATAATTTTAATTAATCCAAAATGAGTACCACAACAAAAGTACAAAATATTCTGAACTAAGTAAAAATGAAAAAGAAACATATTATGTACACACCATAGAAAACTATACCATTCTCATGCTATCAATAAGAAAAATTCAGATAACAAAAACAGACTACAAAAAAAATTCAGGTAACAAAAAATCAGGCCACAAAATGGCTATTTTCTCAAGTACATCAGAGAACTGAAGTCATTAGGCAGGTGAACTTAAGTCCCAAAACAAACAAGCTCCACAGCAGGAGGGAGAAAACATGTGCATCTCACACTAGGTAGAACGGCAGCTTACAACACAAACAGATTAGAAGTCAGTAAAAATTTTAATGAATTATTAAAGGCCAAGAATGAGCTCATGTATCAATGTGGAAACTTCAGGACCCACACAGAATATAGTGGAGGTTCTCAGACTTCCACTGTGAATAGAGGAAAGACTGAAAGCAAGTCAGGACACAACAGAGAGCATCCACCTCAGTGATACAGGCATGATCCACAGCTGCCTGCTCCTCTAGCTGTTCCTCTCCCAAGAAGCAACAGTCTCAAGCAACTGCAGAGAGCAAACCAGCTGAGAAGGCAAATACACCTAGTCCAGGGGAAAAGTAAAAGCACATTCCTTTAGGGGAAGAGTAGAGGCCGACTCCGTATGTCCCTGTGGAAGACATAACCAGATCACAGTAAGATCCACTACTAGATGGAAGACTACAAGAAAATACCTCCTACCCCTGGATAAAGGACAGATCTTGTGCCCAGAAATCTAAATGAGAGACTGCTTACTCCTAGGAAAGAGACCAGTCCTGCTGGAGACCAATATGAACACAGGCTGAATATAAATAACATGAAGAGAAGGGGAAAAGTTTTCAAAGTCCCACCCATGAGGCTCCGTCACTTGGGGCCTATCTGAGACTAAATAATAAAGCACACATTATTACTTCAACTACAGTCCTAGAACAGCAACCAACAGCCATCTAATCTGGGGAAGCCATCTAAAATATGGAAGGACACCCCATATCTGCTAAAAACTAAGAGTTGACCAAAAACACTAAGAAAAACCTCTAGAACACCAGCCTACCTTAATAAAAAAGCAAAGCAACCTACTACAAAGAGGAAGATGAAGTCTGTGGTACAAATAACAGTGGCAATATGGTAGTAAAAGCCTAGCACACACAGCTCAAGTCCTGATTGAAGTGAGTGCAGCCTCCATGCTGATGACTAAGTGAAAAAGTGGTATCGTTTTGCATGGTATGAATATTATTTATTTCAGTCTCTGCTGGTCTACAGGCAATGACAAACATTCACTGAACAAATAAATTACAGACAACACAAAGAAAAAATGTCTGGATGTCTCTGAAGCAGTTTAAAGGAAATTTTATATCTTCAAATGCCTAAGAGAAACAAAAAAGGTCTAAAATCAGTTATTCTGACTTCAATCCTAAAAACTGGAAAAATAGCAAATTAAACCTTGAGTAAGCAGAAAAAAGAAATCATAGAGGTAAGAATAACAATCAATAAAATTTAAAATGAATAAATAGAGAAAAACCAATGAGGTCAAAGCCTGGTTATTTGAAAAGATCAATATAGTTGGCAACATACTTTAGCTAAAGTGATTAGAAGGCATGAAGTACTATAAAAACAAAAGTAAGTACTATAAAATCAGACTATAAGATAAGGAATATTATTTATAAAAAGACTATATATACTGAATGCATCAATAATCAAACTAATGTGCCCCAAAAAAGTTTTTAATTTTATTTAAAAAGTTCAGCTTCCAATCCAGAAATAATGTAAGTATGGAAAGTGCTAATATTATTTTTTTTAATTGTTTTCACAAGCATCTACATTCAACAGAGACAAACATTTTTAATTAGATTTTTTCTTCAATATATAACAATAAATTAAAAACATCTCTAACTGAAAATTAATATTTGATACAAATCAAAATAGATCAAAATGTGATTGGATGATCACAGTAAATTAATGGTTACCACCTTGTTAATGACTTGGCAATGGAGCAAAATATTAAGAAAATACTAGATGAAATAAAGAGAAAAAATACAGCCAACTTTAAGAAATCATCTTATCCTGTATATTACTGTGACATTATGTTAAGCCCCATTTCTTTTATTGCCAAAAATTTAAAAATTACAAATATTTCAAAACACAAAGGTATAGATATCATAATATATATAGATAGATATCATGGTAGCTAGAAGTCCAAGTTTTAAACTTCTTGAAAAGAATAATGAACAATAAAGCAATTATTTGTTGGTAGAATTGTATTAATTGTTTAAGCATTATTTTCCTTAAGATCTCAAGCTACCATGCAGTTAATTTCATTTTTCTAGCCTTGTTCATTTTATACATGTTTCCTTGGAAAAAGAATTTTTCATCCATACTGGTCCTTTATTAAGGCTCTATGGCATATAAAATTTCTTCTTAAAGAATGTAGGAAACATGATAAAAAAAATTATGCCTTACACATTAGAGAACATTCTTTTTTGACATTATAGTGTTTCTATTAACAAATATTGCTCCAAGTGCTACATCACAAGTGTTTGATAGTCAAATACATTGTTTTTCAGAGGTAAATGAACCAAAATTTTCACAAAGCCAGGTTAGGTTTTTCTAGCAATAACTCCTTTTGGTACCTATTTCTACCTTTCCCTATATTGCTTTCAAAGCTTGCTGCCCAGTGTCCTCACAATGACATCTGCATGATGTTCCCATCATGGCACCATCCCACCTCAACCCAGGTATGCCTGAACCTGTCCTGCCCTATCTCTCAAGCCCCCAGCTGTTATCTGCCATCACAACTACAAATATTGCTTCTCTGAAAAACTAAAGAACATTAAGGTCAAACCAACACAATGATTTATGCTTCCTTCATAAGACATTTTCCTTTTGACATGAGCAACTTCAGCTCCTCAGGCAAGCCAGTGGAAAGGAGCTTGTGAAATGGAAGCTTTCGATTTCCTCAAATCCCAACACCAATGATTTGACTAAATGACAAAACTGCTTATATATCTGTAAAACACAATACCACTACCCCAGCACACAAATGTAAAATAGTGAGTACACAGTGCATTAGTAGTAGAATCAAGAGATTTGGAATACTGTTTTGTATCACTGTTAAATATCCATGCAACAATAATCAATCACTAATCTAGCTTTTAGCAGCTGCATCCACAATGAAGACACATAACAGTCTGAGGACTCTCTGCAAGCAGACAATAAGAAGAATATATTACCAAACATGTATACTATGGTTGTCTTGATTATTTTTCTCATTGCTGAGACAAAATATTTGACGCCCAGAAGGAAGAAAGGAAAGGTTCTATTTAGCTCACAGTTTGTGGAGGTTTCAGTCCATACTTTGCTAGGTCTAAGGCAGAGTGGCATACGGCAGAGGGCAACAGTTCATGGCGGTGGAAAATAGCAAAAGCAACAAGAAAAAAACAGGGGAGGAGCAGAGAGAGCAAGCCTCTTTATTTCCCTTATATTGTATTCAGGCTACCCACCCTCAGGATGGGTGTAACATTCACACCCATAATGCCAGCATTGGACCTGTAATCAATCACAAATTCTAGAAGCCTGCACTCATGACTGCATGAGGCTTTGACGGGGGACATCCAGACACAAATCGTAACAATGGTTTTATACAAAGTAACTAGAACTACTATATCCTAGATCACATGACATGCATTTCTTTAAATGTAGAAGACCAAGAAAAATGAAATATTCTATTATAAATCTAACAAAAATGTGCAAAATTTATAGGCCAAAAACGTAGAAAACACTGATGACAGAAATGAGTTTAAAATGATGGAAAGGTATACTATATTCATGGATTGAAAGATTCAGTATTGTTAAGATGCCAGGTCCCTCAGAATTCAATGCAAAACAGTAACAGGAAAAAAAAAAAGAAACCTCTGAACATCCACATGGACAAAAGGCACTATGATCCATGCATCACGCAATACTGAAAAAAATTAAAATTAGTCACAGGCCTGAATATCAGACTTAAAACAATACAGCTATTTTTAAAAGTCTGTATAGCCTTGATTTTAGCAATGACTTTTTACATTCGAAACAGAAGCACAAATCATATGGGAGAAAAACTTGTAAACTGGTCATCAAAATTAAGAATTTCTGGTCCTTCTCTAAGGACCAGAAATAATAGTTACTATTAATAGTGTTAATAGTAACACTATAAAATAATACATATTTGATAAATAATTTGGGTCTCAACTATATACATAACTCTCAAAATTCTGGGAGAAAATAAATTGAGCAAAAATTGAGCAAAATATTTAACACTTTACCAAAGAATTCTGATAGCAAATTAACACATGAAAAGATGCTCACAAAAAAAGATGCTCAAAATAATTAGATTTTAAGGAAATGTAAAGTAAAACCACTTAAATCTTAATGAATTAATACCGTCAGCATACTACATCTACTAAAATTTAAAAACAAAACTGACAGCACAAAGTGCTAATACAGATAGAAGCATCTAGAACTTTCATATATCATAGTGGTAATGTAACATGGGGGACCCATCTTGGTTAACAATTTGGCAGTGTTTTACACAGTTTAAAAAACACATCGACCCTCATTCCCAAGAATTCATATTTGTGAGGTTTATATCAGCATCACAGTTCATAATCTCTCAAACTGGAAACCATCCAATATCTCTCACCTCACACCTTGAGAATGTATAAACAAACTGTGGTATGCCCAATATTATGGCATAAAATTCAGAAATAAAAAGGAATGAACTATTCATTCATACAACACAAATAAATTTCAAATGCATTATGCTTGGAGTGCTTCTCAACCTTGCTGCTAGTGATCCAGTCAGATACATCTTTGTTTCAGGGAGCTGTCTGATGCAATGCACAGAGTTCAGTGGCATCCTTGGCCTCTACCCACAAGATGCCAGTAGAGACCTCCCAGCTGAGTCAACCAAAAATGTATCCAGACTTTGCCAAATACATTCTCATTCCTAGTCAAAAACACTGCAATGTACGATATGAAAGAAGCCACATTCTTCAAAAAACCTATAGTGTCAGAAAAGGATCAGTGGTTACTAGGGGCTGTTGTTAAGATGAGACTGATTACAAGAAAAGAGGGCTAAGGGTATGTGGCTCAGTGGCAGAGCACTTGCCAGAAATGCAGGAGGCCCTAGCTTGGATATTCTGCAGTGCAAAAGAAAGAAAAAAAGGAAGGGAGGGGGCAAGGGAGGGAACACTTTAGGGAAAATGGAAAATGGTCAATGTTAGCTGAGAACAAAAGCTGGTCTAGTTTTGTAGGTTATATATAACTCCCATACAAATTTGACTGCATGTAAATTATTTAAATGAGTAAATAAAAATGTATTTATTATTGACACTAGAATTTTACTTGGAAAAATGTTCTCAACTATAAACTCAACTGCTGATGAAATGAACAACATTATATAGAAATATTAAAATACTTAGCTTACAGGGTAAATAAATTATAATTCTTCAGAAAAACACAGACAAAAGACAAAACAAATACAAACTTCTTAGAGAAGACACCTATTCCCAGTGGCCAAAATATCTACTTCCATCCGCTGGATGATCCAGAAACTTGCACATGATAATAACTCTAAACATTTCTAAAACTACACCTTTCAAATACTCATTATTTTCATCAGATCACATTTTAACCTGCACCTCTATTATCAAGTTTACTGTTAAAGGAAACTACTTTTCTAATTGCTTATGAAGTTCATTTCAGAGCTGAAATGTTCCCATAATGTGTTAGTCACCTATATCCAACATATTCAGAGAGATATCTTGCAATTTGTATTTCATGTCTGATCATATATTTGCCATTTATTTGCTGTGTGTACTTTTAACTAGCCAAAATTACATTCAACTTTGCAATGTATAACTGAACTAATATGCAAACTTCAAATGAATCCATTCTGCAGGGTAATCATTCCTTTACAGAAAACCACCTCTGAGGGTATAACTATGATCAAACTTTACTTAGAAAACAAAAGCTAAGAAGCTGTACAGAATTTTGAATTCCACATGGAAACAGAATGTTACATAAAAAATTAATTTTGATGATTTTTTAAAAAAAATTAAAGAATTTGTGAAAGGACAGGTCAGTTCTATTATCCTTTTATATTAATTTTTAAAGGCTGATTCTTTAAATTCAGAAGAATAATGTATATTTCAAGTATTTTATAAGTACTATAAAAGTATTTATTAACAGTAATAAGAACAAGGTTTCTATGCACTATAAATATAAGGTAAAAAAATCACTTTCATGGCATTGTTGAAAGCATATGCTAGGTGGGTCATAACATTAGAACTTTTCTTTGAAAACCTTATAATTACTAATCTTTTAAATTTTTAAGCAAAGTATTGACTTTGTAATAAATGAATGCAAGTTAAATTCCAAATCTGAGTCTGAGTTATACTAATCATTAGCACTAATTTACAGAGTGATGCATAGACATTACTTTAATAGTGGCTTGAATTACCTTTCTATTTAATGCTGTATGTAATGCAACAATTTTTCATAAGGTACAAAACATATATAATTCACTATGTCTACCTGATTTTCAAAACTATTAAAGGATAATTCAATGAATCTCTTCATTCAGATGTTACCCTCTCAGAGAGGTCTTTCCTCAGCTCCCACATCCACTGTGAGTCCACCAATCCCTCATCCAACACTCTGTATTCTCTCTTTGTACTACTCTCTTCCTCCTCAGTCTAAGCAACATTCCCTATAGTCAACATTTTACTCTCTTAACCTGTTTGTGTCCATATTCTCCCTAGATTTTAAATTCCACTGGAGCCAATGTTTTTGTCTGTTTTGTTCACTACTGCATGCTCACTATCATAATAGTACTGGTACCTATAAATACTCATTACTATGTATAATATACTATACATAAAAACTGTTTTCCTGAAAATTGATACTAACAATTAGAACATTAAAAAGTCTAAGATTTTTAAAACTTAGTTTAACTAATAATTTTCCAAATATATGTTATTATAGAAACATCTATAGGAACACAATGAGTAGAAATTTAGAAAAAATGGTTTATACACCTTTCAGTAAAAAGTTGACGCTCTTCAGTAAAATGCTGAAATGAGCTTACATAGAACACTAAACTGCATGTTAATAATTTTTACCTTAATATTACAATTAACAAAGAGTCATCACACATTTTTAAATAAAAGGAGACAGAATCAGATATGGGTTTTATATTTTACAACAGTGAAGAATCAATCTTCAGACAATAGAATCAAGAGACAATAATAGAATCAAGGAAAAGAGGAAGTGACTCGAAATAGGCTAGGAAAGAACACTAGAGACCTCACCTTGGACAGCAGGAAAGACCACATTCACAAGTGAGAAAAAGTTTACAGATAATATGAACAAACAAAATCCCTCACTTGAGGGTGGCCAGGAGCACTAGGAGTTGGAGAAATTTACAAAATATTTGTATGCTTATGGTGGGTGATACATTAGTGTAAACTGGAAAGCAGAATACAAAAAGAATATGATAACAGATTTTTATGAGAAAGACTTCCATAACTTTAGTTCTCCTATAACAGGCTTGTGGATATAGAAGTAATGGGAACCAAAGTTAGAACTCTAAGAAAAAATAAAATTTAAATCAAGGGAAGGAAGATTAATGGTATTCACACTTGGAAGGCTGCCCCATCTTTCATTTATATGGCATTCATACACACATACATACATGTGACCTACATAATTGAAGAATTAAAATTGATGTTCATTTAAGTGTCTATTATGCACCAGACATTTTTAAAGGTCCCTTGGAAAAGTTGAACAAACAACCCCAAAGATCTCTTATCAAACAGGAGCTAGAAAACAGAAAAATGACGAACAACGACCACCACAGATACGCACATTATAGTATACTAGAACACAGTGCCTGTAATGGGGACAAGGGAAGTAGACGGCAAAAGAGGAGCACTGAATAAGGACAAAGGCCACAGTGACAGGTTGGAGAGGGAAAGGCACTGACACTTAGTGGCATTTGAGTGAATCTTACAGGAGATGAAGCAGTTACCTGAATGAGGAAGTGTCTGGTGAGCACCAACAACTAAATTAAAGGACATATTCTGTGCACATTCAAGGTGGACCAAAAGGCAGGAGCACTGTAAGCTGTCACAAGAGGTTTGAGACCATGAAGCCTTGGAGATTTCTCTAAGGTGAGACAGGAAAATATCACAATGTGCTGAGAAAAGAATGGCTTGGCCTGCACGTGTCTGAGAAACATGATGGCCACAGAGTTGGAAATGGATTGCAGGAAACCCATGTGAGGTCATATGGTAATCCAGGAGAAAGGAGACAATGTCCAGATAAAGACATGCCAGAGTGGATGCTGAGGAGTCAAACTCTGCACATAGTGTGTGACAGCAGAGATGACCTCATATCCCCATATAGCTTTGCAATATCTACTTATTAAGCCTTCATAATGCTGAATTCCTTCTGAAGTCATACCAAATACATTACACACCATATTCCTTGAAAAAATAGACAATTATAACCTATTTGCTATGTTTGTAATTATGTCTTTTTCTAATTTAAGTGCTTAAATTAAAGAAAAAAATCTAACAAAAATTCTAAGGCTCTCACAATTTTAAAGTTACTGTTTTTGTGAAAAATATCTTAGCACCAGATTATCTTGTTTTAAAAACAACAACAAAAAAAATCCTTTTGAATTTATCAGGTTCTTTCAACAAGCAGGGTTTTTTTTTTTCCAACATCCTATTAAATGGAATGGCCAAAGAAGCACAGGTTTATAGTCAAACATATTTCCTCTGAAGGCCATAAAGATGCCATGATGGTATCCCATCTGCTGATGAGAGACTTCTCGAATAGTTCCAGAAGGTAAAAGTATTAGATAAGAAAAACTGGCAGATACTTTATGAAAACTCATTAAACAAGACTTTGCCACTGACAGAAGCTTCCTAGGTACTCTTAGTTTTCCATGCACTATGATTAAATGGGCTATTCATATTACCTGTTGCTTTTCAAACTACTATGTAAAACTAATTCAGTTGACATTAAAATATTCACTTTACACCACACACATATTCAAGAAAACTTTCTTCAAAGAATGAAATTCTTTCTCTGCTAAAATTGTTCTAAAAAGAAAAAGTGATGTGGGGTTTTCTGGAAATACAACACAGTAGATACGAAATAAGTAAAATTTATCCAGAGCATTTTAATATATTTTTAAGTATTCATGTTTAAGTATACATATATTCTAATAATAAAATTTAAAACTATTTATTATATTTACCTTTTGAAATGTAACCTAAGAAATCAGATACACAGAAAAAAAAACTGTCTTCTCTGAAGGAGGCTGATTTCCTGAGGGAGCGGGGGCGGGGGGGGGCAGGGGGAGCAGCTGTGGAATCTATCATTTTGAAAAAGCCCTCACTTTACTCTTTTGGAATATTTAAAAACCTTTGAAAATATTTATAAAATGCCTCATGTACTACTCATCTATGGGGCTCAAAAATAATTATTAGTATTTTTCATAATCCAGACCACAAAAACTCATTAAAACCAAGAGACCAAGTTTTGAAGAACTAGTATATCACAGAAAACATTACAGTACTAACCACCACCACAGTTCTATGATTTCCACTACAAAAATATCAAAGCAAAATAGCTGTCAAAGGCATAAATTAAATCAATTTCAAATTGAACAGAAAATTATTTCCTATTTTCCAAAGGAACTGATTTGAGTGATCTTAAACCTCTGGAAAAGAATTCCTCGATTTTCAAAATTTCTGAAGTCTAATTACAAGTAATTATAGCTTTTCATTTTCAACATGATGAAATAATTTGATTCTTTTTACAAGAGGTCTGGTTTAGCTCAAAATAGACAAGTGCTTCTGCACTGAGTTAGTACACAAAGACAATAAGGATCGTTCTCAATAGAAAATCAGGGCTACATGTTGGCCATAAATCATAGATGTTGTATTCAAGCAAAAAAAAAAAAAATGGTTTATATGTTACACGAATGCAATTCATTCATTCACACTAGTGAAACAAAGCAAACAGCCCACGGTTGAGCAAGGCTTTAAAATAAGAACAGGATGAAAGAGGAAAAAAAAAGTATTACATAGTCATCTCAAAATTCAGACATAAAGTGTTCCTCAAAGGAAAAAAGTTCAAAACTCAGTTTTTTTGTCAAAGAAACTAAGTACAAACTACCTACAGCACATGATACTTCATGCTATTTTTAAATGTTTAATATCAAATCTAATAGTTATTCCAGAATAATCCTATTCCTCTGGGGAAAAATGGGAAAATAAACTACACAAGGTATTTCTAATTGAAAAAAAATTAAATAAATGAAATAAAAAACGTAAGTTCTTGACAGCAACATATGCTTTTACCCTGCAAAATTTGCAATGCTGCACATTTTTCCACCTTTTGCTTTATAAAGTGCCTTTTGCTGATGACTCACATTTCTAGTGATTTGTTATATGCTATTAGAACAAAAGCGCCATAAAACTGCTTTCTACCCTGACCTCACACACCTGGTTACAATTACATCTTCAGAAAGCCAAACCAGTAGTTGAGCAAGGACATACTAACAAAACCCAACCAATCAACAGGCAGAAACAAATATTACAGCCCAGAACTACCCACTAAAAATCTGAAAAAGAATCAACGATGTATCTCTTGTAAACACATGTACACACACACACATTCCCCACCACACCACAAGATTAGCATCAGCACAAAACACAATTTCAGAGCACGGGTCACACAGTTGCAAAATCTTCCCAACTGTCAGCACAGAAGTTAATTAAGCCACAAATGAGATTTTTCAAGTAAATACCATTAGAAACAAGAATGAAGTGGTTTTAAACTATAGGTTCCTTCCCAAACTCAAACTTTAAATAGAAAAAAAACTGTGTAACCATTATAATATGTGAGTTCACTATACTATAACATCCTTACGTTGCATCAAATAAGAAAAGCAAGTTGGCTATGGTCCAAGAAGAAATCCCAATAACCAATTCTCAATTGCATTGTTTTTGATGGGGGGGGGGCGTTGATCACTTCCAGGTACCAGCTACTTACACATATTACAGAGCCAAACAGAGCTAGAAAGATTAAACTGGTGCTGTATGACCACACTCAAAAGGTGAAACAAATTTATCACCTTTAAAAGAATGGTAACACCAAGTCTAAAGTAATACCCTATGTTACCCGAATGGGGTACAAAAGGAAAGGACAACCCCGGGGCTCCAGTCCACTGAAATCTCTACAATACCTATCATTCCTTTAATTTTCTGACCACACTTTTCAAAGTGAATGGTTGAGTTAATTAGTCTTTTGGATAATTACATGCTTTGTGTAAAGCTGACTATCACAACCAGGAATTTTAATGGAACTGAATCTACTTCCAATTAATCAAGAATATTCACAAGTTAAAATGTACTTTTCAGTTTACTGTCTCCTTTCCCTCTTGTCATAAAACATTAATGCTTCCATCCTTCATATAACAAACTTGGGAAGAAAATTTCCAGAACTCAAATCATGTTGGAAAATTAGGGACTCATAATCTTAAACCCAAACCCTCCAGGTACGTGTGACAATATAATATGTCAATTATGTTCACCAACTATAACAATTACATGTAGTTCTTATATAAGGACAATAATTTTATGTCACTGATATACATATTCAACTTATGTTCTTTTGAATATGTTTTAGGAATTAACTGGTTATTCTCATTTTTAAAAAACAATTTTAAAATAAGAAATTTCAAAGCATTTCATACTTATGACAACGATACTTATCACCACGAAAAGTGGCAATTCCTGTTTCACAAAACATGAACAGTTTCTATTTAGGGTGGGAATCTTTAGAGAACACTAAATTCATTCTAATAATAGCATATGCCATATACGTGTTTGCTCAGAATGCATCTAATAACATAAAGATAACATGGTACAAATAATACAACATGTCAAACACATGAAAATTTCAGAATTTAAAATAAGTAAAAAATTCCACACTATATTTAAAAACTCATACTAAATGTAATAAAGAAAAATAAGCACCAAAGAACAAGACATATAGTAAGGAAGTAGTCATCTCTACCCAAGTGGTTTAGAGGACTTTATCATACTCAAAACAAAATGGATCACCTCTTACCTTCTGTGAGAGCCTGCACACACCCTTGCGTCACTGCACCTGCACAGTATCATGGTAACTGGCTCCTGCAAACTCGACAGGATCACAAATAGTGACTGCTCACATTTTTACTTCTAGGGCCATACACAAGAGATCAGTGTTCTCTGTTGATCTTACTGAATTTAAAGCTGCTTAATTTTAATTACATTCTTGCTGTGATTATTTGAAACCATTAAAGAGTAAACTCTGAAATTTACCCTTGGTGTTTAGTTTTGTATCTCCAGCACTGACAATAACGGAGCACAATTATTTTTCTTTTTTATATTTAACATAAAGTAACCACTATTTATTGCATTTCAATGGTGTGTTTTTGTTGTTTATTTTTTTAAGTTTAGTAAATAAAAATAAAGAACATGGGCTGGGGATTTAGCTCAGCGGCAAAAGCGCCTGCCTGGCAAGCGCAAGGTCGTGAGTTCGGTTCCTGGTACCGGAGAAAAAAACAAAAAAAAAACAGAACAAAAAATAAAGAACACAATGTGGAAGTTAAGATCAAGAGATACAGCCAGGTGTGGTGGTACACACCTGTAATCCCAATTCTCAGAAGGCTAAGACAGAAGCATCACCATGAGTTTGAGGCCAGCATGGGCTACATAAGTAAGTTCACGGTCAGGCTGTACTACATAGCAAGAACACGTCTCAAAAAAACAAACAACAACACAAACAAAGATTAAGAGATAGGGGCTGGGGATTTAGCTCAGCGGTAAAAGCGCCTGCCTGGCAAGCGTAAGGTCGTGAGTTCGGTTCCCGGTACCGGAGAAAAACCAAAAAAAAACAAAGATTAAGAGATAAATTCAGGTCTTCAGATTCCTTTCAAAAGTATGTAACTTGCCTTTAAGCTTACTTTCATACTTATTATAATTATAAAGATGAGAGTATTATATCTAATTATCAAATAAAATATACTGTACACAATAAGCACTTATTCTATCACTGACAAGCACCTATATACTCCTCAGTTTTGAGGAGTTCCTTGATGACTTATTTTCACTTTTATCCCATGATTTTCTGGCTTATCATGAACAAAATGTATATGACAGAGAGATATATTTGAATATTTGTTTGAAAAACTTTATTAATTTGTTTGAAAGTTCTCTACTACTCTGTGCTTCTAACATTAAAAGAGAAAGGAGACTCATGTAGATCAGACCAGCTCATTTAGGGAGCCAGGACACTACGGAAAAACAAATACTTCCCAAGGGGCATGACAGCATAAGGGGACAGAAAACCATGCTGAGGGAAGAATCACTGAGAGAATTAGAAATGTCCAATCTACAAAACAGATGTCTCTGAAGCTGGAGTGAATGATAACCTACTTCTCACTAAGGATCATCTCACAGAAGAGGAACTATGTTTGTCCTGTTTGATCCTGTATGTACACACAAAGAGATATGTGACTCAAAGGGACAAGGAAGGAGATTTCTATAAAGAAAAACAGAATGGACTGCCTCAAGAAGTAATAAATTGCCAATCTATAAAAAACTACACAGATGCTTCAGAATATTGAAGAAAGGATATGCAACCATTAAAAGAAATCTCCAATGTCTCTGATAAACCTTCCAATTCTTTATCAATGCATGCAATGAATGAGCACTTACAGACTACCCACACATGCCAGGAACTGCTTTAACAGTTGAAAACACAAATGAGAATGCAGATCAGACCCCTTTCTGTATGAAAGCACCCACTTACAGAGAAGCTAAAAACCCTGATGGAAAGAAAAAATCATGCTGGACAAGTCCAGTTTGAAATACAGTGAGTCTTCCCAACATAAATATTAAAAAGGTAAAGGGAAGATGGCCAAAGCTTAGATAAGAGGGGAGGTCTATATCACTATGATTTTATAAGCTGGTCACTTCTAGATGGTAAGTAAAAGTCTTTCACAAATAGAAACAACTGTTTCTCTACTCTTACTTCTAAAAAATAAAATGTAGTTTCTCATAGGCTGATTTGCCCATGTGGATTGTTTCCCCACTCCTATTCTGTCCATCATTCTTCAACTCTGCCTAAATATGTTTCAAAGTTTTCTCTTCAGCCTTTCAATGGGCACATTTTACCATATAGTTTATACACAAAGCACCCAAAAAACCTAGTCTTATATCATTTTTAAATGTATTCCTACATAATCATCTTGCCTACCATTTTGTAGATATATATAATATTTGCATCGACTTTATTTTATAGTCATCTAACTCCCTACTCACCAAGGAAAAAAAAGTAACTTTCTATTCTGCTTAATATTTGAAAAATGAATTTCATAATTAAGCCAAATTTCTGAAACACTAAAATTTATGCAAGTTCAAGTTGCATGAGAGCTTCTGCTAATTTTAAGCTAGGTAATTTGGATGTACTCTCACACAAAGGACAGCTAAAAATACTGAAGAAAAATATGGAAAGTGACTGAAGGACTGAAGTGTAAACCAAGAAAGTGAAAAATCATGAGGCACTGTCCTTAAAAAATGATTTGAAAGGATCCTGAAGATGAACCCATAAAGATGAACATGGCAATTAAGATACAAGTGCCTTTTTTGCCCCAGGAGTGTCTGCCAATTTGAAAGGCTGAGTGGTGCCTCTCACAGCTGGCAGAGCCGCTGCAGGTAGAAGTGAGTCACAGCCATGCCAAGGTTAAGAGGGTAGAAAGAAGGGAAAGGAAGTACTCCCACCCCAGTGAGTCCAATCTGTGCAGCTCCCCAAAGAGGTGTACTCTAAGGGAAGGAAGAGTGAGCAGACTCTCAAGGGATATAGTGTAGCTCCCAACTTCACTAACCTATGCAATCAAACTGACATGACCCTAGGCTGCTAATGCCCCCCAAAACTTGACAGAAGCTAATAAAGATCCTTACTGAATGACATCCAGTTAGTTGTAGAACAATTCTGAAAATAAAATGTCTACCACATTATAAAAATAACCAGTACAAAATAAGAGGGAAAAGAGCAACAAAACACATCAGAAACAAGGCAGATGAAATAGACCCAAAGGGTCTGCAGTATTGGAACTATAGAAACAAACTGTAAGGGGCTGGGGAATTAGCTCAGCAGCAAAGCGCTTGCCTGGGCAAGCACAAGGTAGTGAGTTCAATTCCTGGCACCGGAAAAAAAACAAAACAAACAAATAAACAGAAACAAACTGTAAAAAGCATGACATGTAACAAAGTGTAACCAAGATTGTTAAGCTTTATCTGGAAAAGACAAAGGGTAAGTATTTTAAGTGTTACAGACAATAGGTTTCTGCCACTGCTAATGAAGGAGAAGGGAAAGAAAAAGCAGAGAAAGAGGAAAGGAGAAAATGGAACTGAACAAACAAAACTCACCCCCCACATACCTATTAATCAAAATACAAGAGGGTATTTTCAGACAAAACAAATTCTGCCACAAATAGCTTAAGAGATATAGAAGAAATGCAAAGATAAATACCTGAATAATATTATCTACATAAAACTACCCACACCCAGGTACCAAACTCTCTAACACAGAAAAGGGACACTATATGGGAAGGAAGAGAGTGAGGAGGCCTTGTAGCCTTGCTTAGCCTCCACTCACCCAAGTGCTGTGTGGGTAACAGTTCAGTCCATTTTGATAAACTGTAAAGGAATGTAACACAGGAATTGAGCTTCCTATACTGATGACAGATTACAGCATGAGTCCTCATGAGTGTCAGTGCCTTGGGAAAACATCACAGAAACAAGGTGACGCCTATGTTTAAAAAATGATGAAGCCATCTTGCCTCATAGGCCCCCGGAGGGAGGGCCCCTGGCGCATGGGGAGCCACGGGCGGGGAGCGCCGGTCTTCGGACCAGCGGCTCACTCCCTGCCTCGTAGGCCCCCAGAAGGAGGGCTTCCGGCGCACAGGGAGCCACGGGTGGGGAGCACCGGTCTTCTGGCTGGCTAGCTTCCTGCCTTGTAGGCCCCTGGAGGAAGGGCCCCCGGTGCATGGGGAGCCATGCGGTGGCGAGGGCTGTTGCACACCAGCCCTTAGGCCGGCCGCCGCCGCTCAATTGAAATCTATCATGACACAGAGAAACAGTGACACAATTGGCCCACCATGCACCGACTGCAGATGCCCACCCACGGACGTGTGTGAATTATTCAAACTTTGACTAACCCCTGGGAATACATGCCATACAACGGGCCACTCTTGCTCCTGCCATTGAGAACCAGAAAGGTCCAGAGCCAGCAGAGGAGCAGCTGCTGAACAAGGACTCAGAGAACATAAGAATGCAGACTAAGCCCACAGAGTCAGAGGTCCTGTGGACTCGGGTCACGAGAGCCACTCGGAAGCTGTAAACCAGGAGGACCTTGCACAATACCTGCAGAGACTCATTGGAAGCCATTCTTCCCCTGACAGTACAGGCTGTGGTGGAGCTCCAGAGAAGTCTGCAGCAGGATTCCTGCTGCCTGTTCTGACAGCTGGGGAGAGGACACTAACTGGGTGTGGGGTCCCAATGCGATGGGAGGCTGGAGAGAAAATGCTACAAAAAATGGCTTTCGCCCCAGACGGCTCACTTGATTTTTGACAACCCTTAGGCTATAACTACTTGTTAGATCCTTCTTGTGTATCTCTGTCTTCCTGAGAAACCACTTTGAAGATACCACCATGTATTACAGCAGTC
The DNA here is from genome assembly GCF_000276665.1 of Chinchilla lanigera. Taxonomy (NCBI): domain Eukaryota; kingdom Metazoa; phylum Chordata; class Mammalia; order Rodentia; family Chinchillidae; genus Chinchilla; species Chinchilla lanigera. The sequence goes on along the minus strand of NW_004955402.1, from coordinate 58,112,861 downwards.
ATTGATATTTTCCTACTAATCTATCCATAACTCTGTAATGTTTGTATTGTTCCTATCCTATTTCATAAATGGATCCATGTTTATTATTATGTGTTTCCTACAACAACCATTGAGAATTATTGAATGATTATTCAGTAGATCACTCATGTATAGTTCTATTTATATTCTTTAGAAGCCACTTTGAAGATATCTAAGTACAGTATAACAACTATTGATAATCTCCTACCTCTTTTGTCTGCAACTCACTATCATTTGTCTATTTGTTTTCCTGAGAAACTATCTTGTAGATAACAATATGTAAAACAATAACCATTGATAATTTCCTACCACTTTGTCTGTAATTTGGTAAGCCCCCCCCATTATTATGTTATCCTTCTTTACTCTTTAAAATAAAAAAAATTTTTAAAAAATGACGAAGCCAGGTGTGGTGGTACACACCTGTGATCCCAGTACTTGAGAGGCTCATACACAAAGATCACTGCAAGTTCAAGGTCAGACTTGGCTACATAGTGAGTTCAAGGCCAGCCTGAACTACATGGTGAAACTCTGTCCCAAAAGAAAAAAAAGGAAAAGAACACTGACTCACCCATACTCGTAGTAGCAAAGTGGACAATATTGGATGGGGAAACATGGGCTTCAAGAAAATCTGTTGAAAAGTAATTTTAAAATGGTAGATCTTGAATATGAAGAAATTTCAGGAATAAATTTGTTTTACTTATATTTTCTTTTTAGATATGTAGATAAATATTTTTTGAACTATGCAATCTATCTCTAAAAGAATTTTTCAATGAACATAAAAATTCTGATAGAAAAATAAAAACAATAACATTTAAGGCTTTATGTTTCTATAGGCTAGAAAGGCCCATGGAATTAAGTACTTGATAATGATGGTTTCACCAAAGGGAAGGAAGTAAGTGAGATTAAGTATTGAGCATTTTTGAATTATCTGAAAGAGGGCAAAAATCTCACTCAATATTAAGCTCTGAAAAGGATACCACTATAATTATTTAACCATTAAATAAAAGGGGAGTAACTTTCATTCTAATAGGGTTAAGAAGACTAAAATATAAGAAAAACTGTCCCAAGAAGGGGGGAAAAAAGAAAAAACAGAGAACAGAGAATACAGAAAACTTTCTATCCCTTTTTTATATGTTCTTTTTAACTCTATGCTTTATATTACATTTCTGTTTGCTGATATTTCTCACATTAGACACAATATCTGTGTTCTCTGCAGTGCCTGAAACACAGAAGAAATACATTAATTCACCAAAAGCAGTAACTGTATACCCACTGAAATAGACCCAAAGGGGCGCCGAGGTTGAAAGGTTACTACGGAAGAGGTGGAAGGCTCAGAAATACACAAAACTTCTGTTCTTAGAGGACTCAACTTGGACTTTTAAGAAAGAAGCAAATAAATACATGGGGCACTTTTATGGTAGTGACTGTATTGAATATTTACCACTGAGTTTGATAGCACAAAGATTATTGGTAATAGAACATAATTATAAATATTAAGAATATTTTTAGGCAACTGGGAACCAGGGTAGGAAACCTTGATCTGTAGCTTTTCCAACTGCTATAATGTAAACACTCCCATTTCAAAAATATCAACTAATTTACAAAAGTCATGAATATCTAACAACTGATTCTCAGGAGCTACTAAGGGAGGCCAATCCAGCTCCTGCACACCAATGGTTTCAGGGGAGTGACAGGAAGAAGACCTAGAGAAGCACATGTTCAGGGGTCAGAGGGATGAAGATAGCATTTACTAGAAAGTTAAAAACAAGACTATCCAGAAATACAAAAGTTAGGTGAATGCCCATATAAATGAAATAAAGAATCAAAACCTGAAATGATTATAATATGTATCATATTTAGTTCTTTAGAAACCCACATGTTACAGAAGATTTTAGGTCCTACAAGGATGGCTTATATGTTTAAAATTACAGGTGCATGTTTTCTAGGCTACATTAATAGCTTCTTTAAATGGTAGGTCAGAAGGCACGACAACATATGTAAATATGTGGAACCATATATTCTAACTAATAATTTACCTATGTAAGCTGTTATAAAACTTCAAGTGAGTAACAGTGAATCATGGATACAAAGGTGAATATAAAATCCTGAAATATCTAAATTACAATAAAACCAGGTAATGCTTTTTCTTTTAATCCTCATAATTTTCCTACTGAAAGCAAACCCCCAAATAAATATCTATTGACATCCTCCAGTCCCAAATTTCTGGTGTGATCTAAAGGTAAAAACATACTGTCTATAGTAGGCAGTATAATGGACCTGCAAAGAAGTCCACCTCCTGATCCCCAGAATCTGTGTGATATGCTGCCTCATAGAGCAAGAGGGCCTTTGTAAATGTGATTAAGAATCCTACTAGTTCTCTGGGCTATGTGGCCACAATGTGATCGCAAGAGTTTTTTAAGTGATAGACGCTTCAAAATGCTCTGCTGGTTTCAAAATAGAGAAAGAGGTCCCCCGATCAAAAAACGTCAACAGTTAAAAAAAAGTTAAAGAAAAAACTAACCCCGGCAGTACCTTGATTTTTAACCCAGTGAAACTGATTTCAAAAATCTGACCTTCAGAAGTACAGAATAATAAATGTGTATTGTCTAAAATAACTAGGTTGTGATAATCCATTCAGCAGCAACAGGAAACTGATACTGTCCACCTCACTATCCTCTTAATGGACAGAAGACATGAAATTATTTAACAGACGGTACCCATCCTATGCCCAGCACCTTTCAACAAATATCAACTTCATCTTTTTTCTTTTGCTAAGACTCTTCCAATGCAAGCACATGAGAAAAAAGATTACTACCACAAAATGGGAAAGGTGGTAAGGATCTATAATTATCTCTATTATTACTTTCCTCACACCAAAATCTAATCTTGATCTAAGAAAATAACAGGAATCAATTATAACTTAAATACCTATATATTTTTTACAAGATTCATGAAAAATAATCCAAAACATTTTTAGACTTCTATTTACAGGGGCTTTTCTATCTTTTAAGTAATTCAGCATTATTCACAATTGCCAAGGGGTGCAAACAGCACAACTACCCAGTGAAGAACAGATGCACTGTAGAACATTCACACCATAAAATATTATTTAGTCTTAAAAGGAAGGAAATCCCAACACATAAACTCTGAAGACGTGAAATGAAACACATAAGTCACAAAGGACAAACACTATGATTACACTTATATGAGGCACCTAAAGTATTCAAATTCACAGAAATAGGAAATAAAAAGTTGCCAGTGATGGAGTCAGATGGGGATTAAGGGTTTAATGGGGATAAAGTTTCAGTTTTGCAACATGAAGAGGAGCTAAATGGTGGTAATAGTGTGAATTTACTTAACATTATTGTACAGATCAAAATGATTCAGATGGTATTTGTAATGTGATATTAATTTGTTGCAAACTTTTTAAAAAATTTAAATAAGATTCATTTGCTGACTGGAAGGCTTAAAAGTAATAAATACAATTACTGAGTACTATGTGCCACATGCTACTGTTGATACTGTACTTGGCTTTCAGTTTTTGACTGAATCTGGCCACAAACCTATTTGGTGGGTGTTATTATCAATGACACTGTAGAAATGCAGAATCTAAGACTTAGAATCAGGTAAGTCATGAACTCAGGAGTAGCCATTACCTACTAGCAAGGGTACACAATAAAACCCAAACACTGTTTCATTTGTTTAGTAACACTTTACTTCCTTACTCTCATTTGTAGCAGAATCATAATAGGAAAGACACAATAATTATTTTTGACATAGTTTTTTATTCCTTGGAGGCTTAAAGAAAGCCCCTATTTAGAAAAAGCACATAATCGCTAAAGTGTTACAACTGAATTTTTCAAGCAATTGCTTATTCTAATCTCACCGTTTATGTAGACTCAGCCCGAAGCCATCTCAACAAGTACCTGAGAGTCACATTTTCCACTCCCAATCAACATTACATTAAATCATTTACTTTGCGCTCTTATTCATAAATTACATTATATCATGTAATTTCTTCCACTAAAATTTTAAGAAATTAATGTAATTTTTTAAACTAAAAAGCAAACTTTTAAAATAAACTCAATCACATCATGATATTAACTGGGGATTATAAAAAGACTGGGAACAATCTTAATGTCAGCCAATTCAACTGTCAGGAATTCCCTCAAAAATATTTCCCCATGCCTGACACAGTGGTTGTGCTCTTCACTATCATAAACATCCTGGTTGTGCATGGTCACCATCACTATAGTTCTGAGACAGAAGAAAAACCTCTGTGAGGACTACAGAAAGCATCAGAGAAAGTTCTGGGAGAAAATTCCATTAAAACTGAAGTAGCACTCAGTGGTAGAACAGGGTTTCCTCAGAGAAGGCTGAAGAAAAGGACATGAAATCAAAATTAAAATTATAAATTAAATTATCATAAATCGGGGCTGGGGATTTAGCTCAGCGGCAAAAGCGCCTGCCTGGCAAGCGCAAGGTCGTGAGTTCGGTTCCCGGTACCGGAGAAAAACAAAAACAAAAACAAAAACAAAACAAAACAAAAAAAATTATCATAAATCTCTGCTCACACATCAGAAAACTTAAGAATGCAGATTTACACCTTTTTTAGGTTTCTTCTTCTTCCCCCCTCTTCCCTCACCTTTCTTTGAGACAGGATCTTACAGACAAGTTGTTCCTGGGCTCAAGCAATCCTTCCCCCCCGCCACTCCCAGCATTCTAGGAAGCTAAGATTACAAGAACATTGGTGTGCTTACAGTTTTTTTTCTTTTTTTTCGGACCAGCAATCAAACTCACAACCTCATGCTTGCCAGACAGGGGCTGTGCCACTGAGCTTTATCCACAGCTTTTATTTCTTTTTAAAACATTTGGTTTTACTCCTTTTCCTCCTTAAAGAATATTTGAAAAATTCTACTCCACTCAGGCAGTTTGAGAGAATAAAGAACAGAGATGAGACTTGTCTGAATCTAGGTTAGCATTTCAAAGACAGGAGCACATGCCACAGGCCAGGTATAGGGATCAGAGAACCCAGGAAAAAAACTCAAGGCACCTAATCATCCATTCATTGGTTCTTTCATTCAATAACTAATTATTAAGTGTTCATTAGCTACCAGGAATATAATAAAACTGTAATAAAAAACAAAAAAGAAATGGTCTCAGCCTAGATCCCCAAAAGTTGAGGCTGAGGGCCAGGCTTATGTGCAAACAGTATTAACTGAGAAAGAAGGAGTGGGAAGGTTGTGACTATCACAACTTCTGCTCCATTCAGAAGACCATCTGATAAGAAGAAAAAAGGAGGGAGGAATAGCATGTGTCCAGCAGGTCCTATTCTCCTGTTCAAGAAGAGCCCAACAGGGAACTTTGGCCTCTAGAGAGGCTTTGTCAACATTCACACAAACTTGAACAAGGTCCATGAAAAACTAGCTGTCACAGCAGTGATGTGGAGGATTTGAAGATCTTACATGAGGCTTATAATGTGTGATATCTGCCTTCCTAGAGCCAAGAAGTTAGAAAACTGTCAGTAACGACATCAATGAACAACCTAACTCTAAAGAACAGGAAATAGACAAAGACAACAAATGAAACAATGAATATGTGTCTCCTCCTTACAAAGGCAAGTCCAGTGTCACTGTACAGGGGGATGCGTGACACCAAAACAGCCAAGGCAAGACAGGGCAACTAATAAACCAGAATGTAGCCTGAGAGATTTTTTTTAAAAAGATTAGTGGGGTGTGGTGGCACACATCTGTGATCCCAGTACTAGGGAGGCTGAGGCAGGAGGATCACCACAAGTCTGAGGCCAACCTGGACTACATAGTTGACTGCATGGCAAGACCCTGTCTAAAAAAATAAAAACATATCCTTGAACAACACATAAATGTAATATGAATAAATAAATAATAAATGCTAAAACCACATAGAAACACCTAAATTCTGTGAACCCAGAAACAATTCAAGGATCTTCAGCAAAACCCTCAAGGTGTACCTAGAGGAATGGGAAAAGCATCTTCACTCATGGAAAAATGAACATATGAAAAAAAGTATTAAAAGTCGAAAGATCCTCTGTTCATAAAGCATACTGTCTACTTCTAACCTTGGGCATGCACATATTCTCAACCTATAATAAATACTAGGTAAATGGTTCAATAAAACCAAAGAAGTCAAATTTGGGGGAAGCAAGAATCACTATTTAATTAAGGAAAATCATTTTGGCATTCTGGGTGATAAACAAGGATATATAAACTAATTCTAAGCACTGTGTTCATAAACACAAAGGAAAAGCCATTGAGACCTAACTATAATTAACGGAACAACTTATTAAGGCATCAATTCCAAGAAGATGAAAATTATTCACTGTATCATAGTGATGAGTCAGCTCTGAAAAATAGAAACAAAAAAGCTGACAAGAAATAAGGCAAGCATTTGATAAAACCACACCTCATTAAATATCTCAAAATTCAGTAAGTAAAATGGGAAATACAGGGCTCTAGGTGTAGCTCAGACAAAATTCTTGCCTAGAATGCATGAGACCCTGGGTTCAATTCCCTGTACCAGAAACACATATCTCTTGGGTAAAAATAATACATTTGATATGAAAATAATACTTCTTTAAGCAAGAATACTTGAAATGGTTTGTTTCTATCACAATGAAGCAACTTCCTAAAACTAAAAATGGCATTTTTGGATTTACATACACTCCTCTACTCTACCTTCATGTCCAGTCACATTTAAATATACACAAGTCTATATTTTCAATGTACTAGGCCTATTATCTAGAAAACTGGCCAAGACAATCTAAGGCAGGGATTGAATCCTGGCTCTACCAACTTAAGAACACACTTTACAACATGATTTAAATCCCTTATAAGGTGATTTTTGTAAAATCTATAGAGAAAATAAAGCTTACCTTGGGTGGCTGCTATAAAATGTCCAAGTGCAACAGTACAGGTAAAAGATGAGTATACAATCTGACATCAGAAGGGCTCAATGACAGTAACAGCTGCTACTGTCTATCATTAAAGTCTGTACCTGGAAATTAGCTGACTGGCTATGATTTTCACTTTGTCATTAAAGCTAACTGTGCCACAGAAAACTAGAGGGTCAATTACAATTGGCAGAATACGTTAGACGTTGCATAATACATGAAAGAGCATGTTAATTTTCTTAGTAAAAGACTGACATGGTAAAAGCACTGGTCAAGCAGCTGATAGTCTGCAAACCAGACAGGAGGCAACAGAAAGAGACAAAGATCACACACACAAGCTGCAGAGTGGACACATGTAAAGGGTGTGGTGAGAAGCTGAACTCAAGTGGAAGAAACAGAAATGGTGCTAGGAGGAGCCCACGAAGCATCAGCGAAAATCATCAAATGGCAAGATATGTTGGATAAAGTGGAACAAGTTGGTAGGACCAACATATAATCGCCCTCATTAACAGAAACATGAGCCCTGGGAAGGAGATGATACTCTACATTCATAATACATTCAGCACACTTGAGGCCCAAAGTATGTGTAGTCTTGTGACTATGTCCACACTTTTAACTTATAGAACTAGATGCTGTTCAAGAACTAGGTGTTGTTCAAGTTGCTAAATTCATGGCAGTTTTTAATGCAGCAAGAGATAACTAAGTAACTACTACATCAGACAAATTATCATTCAACTTTGAGACTAGAATAAAGGCATTTCAAACACACTAGGTCTCAAAAAGTTACTGAAGGAAGAGTTCCACTGAAAGGAGGTAAGCCAAGAAGTGACACACATGAGTTACAGGAGATGGGACAGCCAGAATGAGAGCTGAATCAGAAGGCAACTACTACTCTAGATGGAAGTAATGACTAAGTATGATGGGGGTTACGACTTTTCATCTCCACGAATCCCCATTACTATCATCCTAATTAACTGAGCACAGAGTGCCTTGGGATAGGGCACCAGACCTTTAGTTGGGCCTGGCTTATTCCAACTATGTGTCCTGCTTCCTCATCATATCCTGCTGCCTGAAGAAGCTGAAGTCATTTACCCTACCCACAGAAAGTTTCTGCTTGGACTTCCCCTGTAAGCTGTGGAAGCAGACAGTGAGTCTGGAAACAGGGAAAACAGCACCACACACTCAAACTGTGTTTCAACTGCATATCGAGCGCCTCATCCACATGGCAGTGTTGCCAAGCAGTGTTGCCCCAAAACTCTAAAGAACACTTCGTAACTTAGGGCTATGCCACATGTGCACGGGGCTTCTGTTCTGAGAAAGCAAAAGCCACATTACAACTGCAGGCTCTTCAATTTATTTTCTCCTGGAAGCCTTCCTCTGCCAGTGGCAATATTGCTCTCTTCTTACACATTTAGGTACCTGCTTGTTACTCAGATCTTGAAAGCAAACTAAATAACACTGTACATTAGGAATATATGCCTAAATAGTTGAACTGTAAAGAAAACTAAATGGACGAATAACAAGCAAAAGTTATGGAAAGAGAAAAATGAGCCTAGAGATGAGTACATGAGGGCTTCTGTGGAGCTGAATGTGTACTTCCTAAACTGAGCAGTAGGTATACAGGTTCTAGCTTGTTATTTTTTCCTACAAAGTACACAGGTATTATGAGTGCAAACATTATATACATATATCACATAAAAATTCAAGTTAATATTACATTAATAAGATAGCAGAAACTAAAACTTGCCTCTCAGTGTTGGTTCTCCCCTTCTTTTCTAGTAAGTGAAAACACGGACAGTGCAACCAGCCAAAACACATTTCTCATCACCACTTCCACTGCACTAAGTTCCAGTCAGAGACCTGGGACCTAAAGAATTATAGGGGACTTTCAGACTGCCGTTTCGCAAGGAAGAAGGTGACCTTTTCCCACCACACTGTCAGTCAGAACACAGATATAATAGCCGGCATCCCAGCAGCTATCTTGAACCGTGACAGTCCATGATGCAGTCTTAGGCCTTGCTCTGAAGACACTGGAACAGAAACACAGGTGCCTGGATCTCATAACACTAAGTGCCAGGTCAGCTCTGGACTAAGTCCACACACCTAGTAAGTAACCAGAAATAAACTCAAATCATATTAAAACTATAGTACACATCAATGTTTCCATTCTGCACAACCAAACTAATCTAGACATACAGTAAAACATGATAGAAATATACAGGAAAAAGCCCTCATTTATTAATTATTGTTTGTTTAATAAGGTGCTACATAATTCTTTTTTTTTTTTTTTTTTTTTTTGGTTTTTCTCCGGTACCGGGAACCAAACTCACGACCTTGCGCTTGCCAGGCAGGCGCTTTTGCCGCTGAGCTAAATCCCCAGCCCCAGGTGCTATATAATTCTATATGCTATGTTATTCATTCCTTGAAACTACTTCTACATTACAAAGAACAATAATGCTAAAATAAGTGAAATAAAGTGCCTAAGATCTTATAAGTACATTAAACTGAAGAACCTGGATTTCAACCTTGGTAAGATGACCACAGATCTCTGGGTCTTTCCATGTTAAAATTGAGATTATGCATTCAATCAACCTGTCTACTTCCTATGAATAGGGCAATATTCCTACTGTCTTGTGCTAAGGACCAACACACACATATGCTCTGAAAAACCAAATAAGCTGGGACTCCATGACTGAGAACCTATAATCTCTTATCTCTAAAAAAACGTAATAAATGCTAAAAATTTTCATAAAAAGATAAAGGGCAGCAAAAGGAAAGAAACAATTATCAATACCAGGCTTTTTTAGGCTATTCAATTTATTAATTATTATATTAAAAATAGTTCATGTGTGAAGTGATTTAGTGCCTAAAAATGTCCTTTAAGAAACTACGGTGATAAATGTTAAATGTTATTCACTGGACATACGCAGTGGGTAACCTGATTCAGGTTCCAAAAACTAGCTTCTGATATACATCCTGTTCATGCAATTCCAAAGTCTTTGAATAGCTACAGCAGGACAATTTGTTTCTAAAAACTAGATATCTTTATTATATGGGGTTCTTCATTCATTTCAACATTAAGTAAAATGGATTTTTTAAGATAAAAATCGATGCCCTCATGGACACAAATGATTCTAAAAAAATGCTTTCCCCAAATGCAGGTTTCTACCATATGCATCTCACTGCCTGTGCTTGAAGAGTTTCCCTCTGCCTTCCACAAACAATACAAGAATGTAGATGTTACAGAAATACAGTTGCAATTCACCTGGCAGTTTGATGCAGCATACTCACACATGACAACACATTGATTTTACTTCTACCTCCATGCAGACATCTATGTAAAGAAATCCATTAGGCAGACAGTTCTCATCTCTATTGACTGACAGAGTGACAATTGAATACTTTTCACCTTCCAGAGTGACTGACAGTTAGACACTTAAACAAGCCTTCAAGTTGCAATAATAGTATGAAACACTTTCAATTATCTGAATCAAACAAATCCATGATCCTACTGGTTGAATGCATTTTTTTCTGTCTGCTGCTATGCCTCACTTAGTTTATACTATTATTTGGATTAATTCTGTTCCTAATACAAGCATGTTTTCCTCAAAAAGTAATTTTATGTGATGATTTATTTTCAAAATGTTATAAGACTTTATGAACATGTAAGCATGAGTAAATATACAGCCTAACCAAAACCTGTTTATTTCTTCTTATACTTATGAACCTTTTCCAAACCTAAGGTTATGCTTTAAAAGCATTTCAAATAGTAGTCAGCTCTTGTATTATACAGATTTCATGAATGTAAGTGGTAGCATGATGATAACAAAATAATTAAGATCATTATAATCATTAATCTACTTATTTTGTATTGCTACTCCTAAAGATTTCATATTTCATCCTTCCAGTGGAAAGGTGGGGTAAAATTTAACAAGAGCCCTTTGTCAGCTGTAACCTAAATGTACATATTTATTATAACAACAATAAAAAAGCAGTGAAAATCTTTCAGAAAATAGGAAAGGTTTTGTAAAAACAGTGAATAAATAGGAATCAAAACAACAACTGTACCTCACAAGATTTCAAAGACTAAACGGCATAATGCTTTGCTGTAACCCAAAGATCAAACTGAGAAAAAAAGTCCCATCTTTGTGATTTAAACACAGGTACTGCATAACATGCATACAAGCAAGAGCAGAGTACATTCTAATGTACTACAGCTGGGTTGACAGAATAAAAGCATCAGGATCTTTCAACAACTACTTCAAAAAATATGACCATTAAGAAGAGAGTTGCTCTTTTAAATTAAACAGCTATATCAAAAATGGCTGAAGCATTTTAAGAGCAAAATTTAGTGTGTGGAATAAAAGATCTAAAAATAAAACATGTTTCACACATTTCCCCTAAATATTTTCCTTAGTAACAATGGTATATAGCTTAGTAGCTTTGGATATTTAGTAAACTTTTGTTTCTACCGTGCTGGGTTGTGTGAAATGGAGGCAGGCGACAAATACACTACAAAATAATCTCACCCTTTCAAATTTACTCCAATTTTTCATAATAAGCACCAAGTGCCGCTTAGCTTAAAAACTGTGATTTTGAGAAATGCAGATAACTTGCGAATGTAGACACTCAGAATATATTTCAAACAGATAAAAGTAATGAATATAACAAATTATATTTCTCACTAAAATCATATTTGGTATTTCTACTAAAATATAAAAATCAAAGATTTTTAAAAATGATTACTTTGTGACCAAATATTAATAATAAATAAGTGTAGCATTTTTGATTATTGTATTAAGGGACTTGGCCTTTCTTCCTACAGTCATGCTATTAAGCTTCAAGCCTTTTAGAAGTCAATACTATTTGAAGATGCCAATATAGAATTTACTGTGTGCACAACATAAAATGACTCCGTGCAGAAAGACTGGCTGTTGCAGGCTATACAGCAAATTGATTTTCTGAAAAGGAATGCTGCCTGTATTTAACCTAACAGTGTAACCCTGTTGTACTACATGGAAAAGGATCATGCATATTGATTTCTTTATTACAATTCTTCTTGTGATCAGTAAACATTCACAAAACACTCTATCTCAAAGAAAATCGTTTTGTACAAAATTCACTAAGTAGATACTATATTTTCATGTGAATCCCATGACAACTGCTTTTAATAGACAACAACACAGACACTTTATTTCTTAACTTTCAATTGCCTTTTTCAGTCTCTTAATAGGAACTATTGGTAAATCTCCATAATATTAATTATATTATAGTAATTATAAGAATTTTGTTATTTAAATGGATTAATTATTTAGTATTTCAAAATAAATAGGTGAAGAAAGATTTATTGCCAGTGTATCTATACTCCTCTAATAATATTTTAGGAGTCAATGCTTGCTACTGCTAAAACACATGGAAATTTTTTTGCTGTGTTTCTGTGTATACACAGCGATGAACTTAAAACATAATAGTAACAGAACATGAATTTTATACTGCTTTCTTTGGAGACAATTAAACTTATAAGTCTGTTAATATGTAGTTTCTAGAATCAATGTGAGCAATTAAAAAACTGCAACAAAAATGTTTTGTGAGGCATAATTACTATAAGGTCACTAGATATTATCTGGAGTCAGTTTAGTTTATCACATTACGACATGACAGGACGTGAGGCAAAAATTATAAATTCCTTCCCTAAATCTGTCCTTTTCTGATCTAGATGGATGAAGAATAATTAACTCTTAATTATTCAGATGACTTCAAGGCAGTTTCAGGATTCAGTAAAGATTGCAGTCATTTTAACCAAAGAAAGCAGTCTCCCATCATTTATCAAATCTTGCAACTTGACCAACGATGAATAAAAAAATCTATGTTTACCCACAGCCCTAACTGGTACCTTAGAGGTTGTTAAGCAACAAATTTCCTTTAAACTCTACCATATGCAAATCATCAGATGCAATTTGCATTTTAAAGTATTTAACTCTACATATTTATTGGATTTTGAGGCCATGCTGATCATTGATTTATGTGCTTCTGGCAATCATATTTCCATATTTGTATGATTTTGATGACAGTAATAATTCAAATATGCAGAAAGTTGTTCTTTGAACAATATCTTTAATTACGTCCTCAAAGCATCACTGTTTTGCCTAGTGCCCTGACAAACAGAGTTTGAAATAAGAAATGGCATAATAACCCAAAATGGATAGAAATATATTTGTCATTTTCTGTGTAGTACCAATTGCACAGTAGTGACTTTTTACGTTAGACAACCCTTAACCTTAAAAAGGCTACAAAGCCCAGTATACTTGTACCTAAATACTTTTATTAATAGTGACACACTTTCACGACAAATTCAATCACAGTTCATAACATTCCGTTCAAAATGCAAAACCTGCCCCATTTACTTTGCCGCTAACTGAAAAAGTTTTGTTTCTGTTGTCTTTTTATTGAAGTTGTCACAAATAATGTTCTTTCTTATGAAAGCTATCAGGAAATATAATCATTAAAAGATTCACAAATGTTTTATCTGTTTGTTTCTCAAGCACAACAATCAGCCACAGCTCTTGTAACTACTGTCAGGATTTACAATTCAATTATATAATTTCTTACAATATATATTTAGCCATAGAAAAATATAACCAAGAATTTTAGCTATGGAAAACTGATATCAATAATTTGTAAGTTAAATAAAAAACAAATATAATCTTTGTATAACTTCATCAATTTCAGAAATAGCCTTATTCTTATGTAAGTAGATTTTGTAAAAACTAATATTCTACACGTTGTTTAATCAACTCCACATATATTAAGCTTTTTCAATTAACAATGAAACAGGTTTGTTTATAAAACATAAAGTTTTGAGGACAAAACAAAAATCTTTAAATACAATCTTTACCTAAATATCTAAACTACAATGATGTATTTATATGTAAAATATATAAAATCTGAAAGCAGCCTTAAAATACAACATATTAAGTTCTCAATCTAACTCACCTATTTAAAAAAATCCCTGGTTTTTAAATATCCAGAGAAGGCAAACTTGGGGGTTGGAGGGGCACTAATATGCACTCAAACTTTCCCAGATGGATATAAGTGAAAATGTATTACATGAGAAACATATTTTACTATACAATTTGAAAGACATATATACATAGTGTTTTAAAATGCCACATAAATTCACCTTAACAGTTGTTCTTAGGAGAAAGATAAAAATCTTTATTTATGGATGATTAAGCCAAATTTAGTGACTAACATAGCTGAATAAACATCTTCCTGTTTTTATGCGAACACTCCAAATAATCACACAACATAAACCCAGCAATCTCTAAATATATTTTAATAAGAACACAATTCAAGAATATTCACTATCTCAGAGTTGTTCTAATTAAAACAAAAGTAGGTTGAAATGGGTTTTAGGGATATTTTTACATAATCATGTCTGATAATCAGTGGGTATTTTATATATCAGTTTTCCTTTATATTATTTCAAATTCAACCCAATAGTCATCTAGATAGTAACATTTCCTCCACGAGCCATTTACTCGTTAAAACTGTAAAATCTCACCATCCTCTAAGTATGCAAATAGCAGTTACCGGTAGAAAAATATGACAGTGACTAAATGACTTAAAAAATAGGGACAAACTGCGGCTTGCATTGTACTGATATGCAATTGTAGTAGGAGATAAGGTTACAATAATACTTTCAGTTCCATACAAAGAACAGGAAGAGATGAGAAAGGACAAAGTGAAAAGGAAGAAAAGAAAATCAAGAGAGAAAAGAAAGGAAGAAAAAGGAGATGGAAGGGAAAAAGTAACTGCAAAGGAGGTCCAAAGGAAGACAGTAGAGGAAGGAGCAAGGTTGGGGAGGAATTCTAGGGACACTCCTTGACTCCGCCTAGCGGTCAACAAGAGAGGGCACTGCAGGCTCTCCAGGTGGCCCACAGTATTTTTGGAACTGTGAAACAAGCACAGTGTGAAGAGGCTGCTGCAGCAGTATCTAAGAGACTCAATGGGAAGAAGAGACACAAGAACCAAGATGTAAATGTAACTGAACAGCCAGGTAGTTGTCTCTCAGAGCCTGTGTATAGCTGTACATACACTACAGCAAAGATCAATGAGTCAGGAAAACTCATAAATTAACTAACACCTGTGTAAGACACCTAGGCTAAAGGAGACTATAATTAAGCAGGTTATCATAGCAACATAGCAGGTTCCCTTTTCATTCTTTTTTTTCCCCTCCATAATAATACAAGTGGACAAAAAGGAAATCACAAAGTGTGCATACATGTGTGTGTGTATGTATGTATGTGTGTGTATGTATATATATATATATATATATATATATATATATATATATGTAACTTATTATGGTTTTCTTAAGAAAAAAATCAACAATGAAACGAAACTGAGTTTAAATCAACTGATGCCTCCTGTGTAAATTACATATAGTAGGGCTGGGGATGTAGCTCAGCAGCACAGCGCCTGCCCAGCACGCACGAGGTCGTAAGTTCGATTCCCGGTACCAAAAAACAAAACAAAAAAAATTACATATGGTATACAAAATTCACCTTCTGATATAGTTTTTATATAATTACACATAAAGAGATGTATTTTTAAGACATTGTCTTCAATTTTATAGCTTTCACAGGCTTAAACTGGATCAAAAAGTGTCTAATTTCTTTTACACATAGTCGTAATTCAGAAACACAATAAAGAGCAAAGCAACAAGCCTTTTTTGGAAGCTCATTCAACCCTTGAATGAAATTTCTATAAAGTACTAAAAGAAAAGGATACCTACAAATTCAACAGTGAATAATAAAATAACTACATTCAAAGCAAGTGTATCATTTAAATCAAACTTCAACACAGTAAAAAGAACATAGAAAAACATCAGTGGCTTTTATTAATAAAATGTAAATTCTTCATCTAAAGCAATATGTTAAATATGTTAAGTGGCAAGGTATGTAAATCTGCCTCTGATTATATAAATATCAAACTACTACAAAAAATCATATTCTTAGTAAATAATCTACACATTACTCAATAATCTTCCTCACTCAGCTACATTTGTTACCTAATCCTCTGCTTCCCTTTCTGTGGTTCATTAGGGTGCTGCAGGGACTCATTACTGCCTGTCTCCTACCCTGCCCCTTAATTGCCCTCCAGGCACCATCCTTATAATCACTGAAAGGTTCTCAGCTCAGCCAGGTGCTCCCTGGGGCATCTCATAGATCTCCATGGTTTAGGAATCAAAGTATACAATCAGGATGTCCAGGTTCATGATGCCAGAGGGGACAGAACTAATATTGTTTGCATTATTAAAATCTGTGTTCCTTGATCCTTTTGTAAACTTACATCGTTTGGTCTCAGGGTGGGGTCAAATATCCTTTCTCCACTATGTTAGAGGATAATTCTTGTACTCATACAAATATATGTGTGTAGATGAGCACTAACATACATCCCCCCAAAATGAACTGTGTACCAAAAAGCCTTCACATTAATATATAATTTCAGTATGGACAGAAAAACAAATCAATTATTTTTATGTAATGCAATCTACCTGAAGCTGTGTTTGACTTACAGACTCTTATGAATATTCTAACTATCACTTCACAAATGCATGAATGAAACTTCTAATTAGCCAAAACTGTGGCCCATTTCTACATCTGCTTCTATTACAAGGATAAACATACAGTAGCAGCCATTAAAATATAAAACTAATTTGTCTTCCAGAACGAAGATAAAATTTATATACAAACTCTAAATGTAAAATCAAAATTCTCTCCGAACCTCAGCATTATTTTATATTTGTATAGCTAAGTAAAATCTTTTAATAATAGATTAAGCAGTTGTAGCCAGAATGTAAATTGGCAGTTGATTAAAAAAGGATCTAAAATTGTAGTCTTACAATATCACACAAAAGTGATGCTTTTATTTGTAAAATTAAACAAAACTTCAAAGTGTTTGATTCATTCAATACCCTCAGGACATAAATATCACATCAGCTTTATAAATGAACCCATGCAAGCATGCACATGCAAGCATTCACGCGCATGCACACACACCTCAAATAAAGAAAAACAAGTATCACAGAAAGAAGACATACAAATTACATAGCAGTCCTGAGAAGAGGGACAAGTCTACTCTTTCAAAATTTTTTGTCGCATTTGAAACTTCCACAAACACAATAAATTCAGAATCATTAAGGTATCACAGTTATATTTATGGATGAGGGTAAAAAAGTCAATAGTGATATTTATCTCAGTGCTACACACACGTTACTTCTACAGTGAGATACATATCCAACTGCAATGCAAGCTTTAAATATTTCATAAACTGATAAATATTTTTCTGAATAGTAAGTTGGAATATATATAATTTTAACATAAATTCTAAAATATTTAGATGCAGATCCAGATCCAATTCATATGTGCGCATGTGTATATGTTGTATCTGAATACTTAATGCCAGTAAATCTAGCCAATGCAAGTGATAAAGGCCTTAAAGTGCTTCAATTTAAAAGCTAAAACAAATAAAATAACTGAATTTACAAAGATTCTTATAATAATAGAATTTTTACATAACTTAATAATTATTAGTCTTCCTCACACAGTGAAGAATTTTTCAACTAGCAACAACTGTGCCTTGAAAAAAATCTCCTTACCTATGATACTGCCATTGCACAAAGCTCAGAATTTTTTAAAGTAAGTAATTTGGAATGAAACAATAATGTCATTACTATATATTGATCAAAGAGAGAAAACTGAAAATACCTCTTTCCAGTTATTTTAAAAATTTATTCCTAAAAAAAATAACGACGCTAGATGACTAAGCACGTGAAATAAGAAAAATGTATAGAGCAACTCATTTATAGTAATTCAACCTTCATCTTCTGATTTAGTTACTGTAAAAAAGTCTATTATAAGTGCAATTTGGTAGTGAACTGTAGCCACCTACTGGAAATGAACAGCTAAAGCAAATGTTAAATATCATGTTTCTTACTAAGATATCAGTATTTTTGTGCTTAGTACTAGCATACAAGAAAAATAAACCATTCTAAATTTCAGATAAAATTTATTGTATTAGCCTCACAATCTCATGCCCATAAAGATATATAATTTAGTAATTTAATATTATTTTGAATGTAAGCTTTTTATTTATAGTTTCCTACCACTAAGAGACTTCCTTAGGCAATTACTGTATTTTTCTTACACCTTTGCATCTTAAATCATGCAGCTACAGAAATTCTGAAACTGGTATTAGAAGTTTTAAGTTAAATATCCAGCAAGCATCGTGGTCACCAAATTATAAGCTAAACGTATAATTACAGGTTTCCCACTATATTTTACTCAGTTTGGCACTGATAAGATCTTCACAGAAATTGAACAAAAAACTTAAAAACGAGGGGGGAAAAAAAAGGCTGGCCAAACTATAGCCTTTATTTTTGTTACAAAAAAAGGTTTAAAATAATAGTTCAATATTATTATTGACTTACAGCACTAACTATACATACTGGTAAATCAGGTCATTCTTAGTTGGCAAGAAAAAATTTTATTGTGCATTTTTTATGTCCTCAAATAATCCTTTAATATAAAAGAGCTAATATTATGTCTACTACCAATTTCTTTTTATCAAATATAAGAGTTCCACGTCGGGATTACTCCTTGAATTATCAAAGTATGATAATCACTGCAGTACAGTGATTTAATTTCATTTATTACTAATGAAAAAATACTTGAAGTACTGATACTTAAAAGTCAGTGATTGATCGATCAGTGTTTATATAAGCAGATACAAACTTCATCAAGTAATCTAATGAACACAGTATTTGCGTGCTTATGAAAAACATGTTAACATTGTAAGAGCTTTTTCTATTTTAAAAAAAGACTAAAATAGTTGTTTTAATTTTTTCAACTATCATATAACATTTAATTAAATAAGTTATCCCAGGGAAGTACTTAGTATACACCACTGTATTAGTCTGATAATACCTGGACATTTTAAACATTTGTAATGTATGGATGAACAAGAGCTTTTTTCACCACCAGATTATAGTTCACTATTCTATAAAAAAAAATTGTTAAAGTTGCATCACTATGTATCAGTATATGATGAGGAAATCTATTTACTTTCTAAAGCCCACCATCCCAATATTAAGTTTTTGAGTCCAAAACAGATTCAAATTTTATGACAAGTAACACTTCCCAATAGTTCTGTAAATA
>NW_004955402.1:58061194-58088694 GCF_000276665.1 Chinchilla lanigera | reverse complement strand
GAAAAGTGATCAACCTGTTTTATTACAAGTATCCAAAATTAATAGTATCTCTAAATAAAATTACAAATAGCAAAATTCTCTTAAAATAATTCCTCCTGACCAATTCCCATGCCCCTTGACTCTGAAACTCTAACTCATTTCTCAATCTCCCCTTTGCTACGTAGGAAAGAAAAAAGAGAGAGAGACACAGAGAGAGGGAGGGAGAGAGAGACACAGAGAGAGGGAGGAAGAGAGGGAGAGGAAGGAAGAGAGAGAGATAAAGAAAAAGAGAGAGAGGGAGGGAGGGAGGGAAGAAAGGAGGGAAGTGAGGGGAAAAGGCCAGGATGCAACATCTTAGCCTGGCACAGCTTTGTGACCTCATCCCTGCAACTGTCCCTGAACTATCCTCCTGACTTTACAATTAACCTTGTGCGTTGCTGACTTCCTTGTAGTTACTAAGGACACCAGACTCCATTGTGGTACCTGCCACAACCCCTGCCTGGAATGTTCTACCCTTCTTTATGTGCCTGGCTTCCATTCACCTGCATATCAAATGCTATTTGCCCCAGAAACATTTTCTGAAACAGCCAAAGAGACTCAGGCATTTGTGATCTGTGCTTTCTCTAATTAAGGCAGATTTTCTCTTGATCTTTTTATGATACCAACAAAGCAGTGGCATATATCAATGTTCAACAGATATTTATTAACATACAGCACCCTCTATCTAGTCACATACACTTCAGAAATTTCTTGCTGTTTTATTAATAACAGACCATGCTATTTCATTCCTCTCAATGTTTATGCTCTTTTCCTGTTAAAAATCTCCAAATTTACCTTGTAAATATTCCTTCACCTTTAAGACCCAAATCCAGCACAGCCTTGGTCACCAGAGACTTTCCTATAGTCTTCACAGGGTTCTCCCTTCACTGCCTTTTCTCCTACTGTGGTTCCTATGCCATAAATTGTTCTCAAGTCTCTCGGCTCCCAGAAGCCTACACTACTGGGTGCAGGTACCACCCTGCCACTGTGCCTGCACAAAGAAGACACTCAAAAACATCTGCTCAATAAGAAACAAATGAGGAAATGATAAATGAGTGATTATGCTTCCTTTCTAGCTGCAATTATCTATACCTCCTCTTATACCTCTTATACATTTCTAACACCATCCAGTACTTGGTCAAATCAAACAACAGCAAAAGCCTTCAAAAAGTAAAGGATTTTAAGAAACAGGTGAAAAGGAAGAAGGAGGCAGAGAACAAATTAATGGGAGGGAAAAAATGACAGGACAAAATGAAGGGAAGCCAGAAAGGGGCTACACTCTATACTCTGCTATGAGGTTCCGGAGGGTTAAAGAATCCTGAGACCTCAGGATAGGATTTTAGAATCACTACACGGCAATAGCTTTAAGTTACTGGGATATGACTGTTTTGCTAGGAAAAACAGAAGCCAAGGTTTTCAACTGTAATATCAAGGAATGATAATGTTTATTTCACTTCCATTTTGTTACCGGGTGATCATACTTACTGGCCTCAGAGTAAACCTAGGATGCCCCACCACCCACACTCTTCCGTGGCAAAAATTTAACAAAGTATTACCACAAAGAAAGAAAACAGGATATGGTGGTGACAAAAGAGCACTCCTTTCAGCTTTGAGACAAGCTGGGAATGACTTTCTTCCATTTTTATTCCACTATACTAATCTTACCCCCACTGTCTCCTAGACTGACAAAACAGATCACTGGAAAATATACCAGAATCACATCTGAGAAATAAAATGTGTTATCTGATACTATAACCAAGATATCTCTTAAACTTTAAAATTATGAACCAATTTGGATATTAAAATGTTTTTAAATGTTCATGATTTAAATGGTATTTCAAGGATTTTAACCTCAAAATATATGATTAATGTTAATTTTGTATTCTTTAGTGTCTCTTCAGAGAGTAACTATTGCACGGCATTTTAAAAACTTAAAAAACGGAAACAAAATATATTAAATTAAAAGCAATAAAATAGTATTTGGATAAAATGGACATGTAATGCTTCTTTTATAATAAAAGCATTTTAATGTTAATTTAAATGTTGCTTACAAATCTTAGAGAAGCTGCACTTTATACTGTTACAAGCATAATTCACATCACAATATAAAACCAACTTTTTCTATCTATATATCTTTAACCAAAACAATTAGCTGAACCAAATACTTATTTTATTTGGATACATCTGTAGATGTGATGGGTATAATTAATTGTTCAGCTAAAAATGCACTTCCATGGTGCTTTTAATGATTTAGGTATACACAGCTTTAGTTCTCAGAGCAGACTAAAAATAGTGATTTTAATTTATTCCTGCTGCCTACAATTACCCACAACCATGTATTTTTAAATATTTCCAGCCTATAAAAATTACTAATTTTTGCCACTTGTGTTTATCTGCATTTAGACTTTGATTTGGATAAATTAAGCTCTCAAGTGTTCCTTGCTTTATGAAACTCTGCATGTTGTACACTTCAACACAAATAAATGACTTGTACCATTAGAGGTTTAAATAATGTAATGTATTTCATGCTCAGCCTGAAGCTGGATTCCAATGAAGTTGCTAATGCACGTAATGATTAAGTGTAACTCAAATACTAACTGTGTTGTTGAAAACATGACAGGCAATAATTTGGTCTATTATATTCTGCCATTTAATTGCCTAGTACAGACATTCTCTGACACGTTATGAAGCAATGATTTACAATTATTCAAGCTGCAAAGGTCAGAAAGTGACATTATAATCATCTACATAGAGATCCCTTCTAATGCACAAAAACTAGGTAATGCCACACACACACACACACACACACACACACACACACACACACAAAGAGTTTTACTGCATTAGTAACTTTCTATTTAAGGTTTCTTAAACCAATCAGGAATTAAACAGTTCTTAAGCACATTAATACACAATTTTAAAATATCTGGAATCTTATTATGAACCCAGAGGTGACAGATTTAGAAAATTATCTCCTGATTAGGTAAATCCTATTTATTCTCAACTATTTAACACCACACACTTGAAATAACACTAGACACAGATGAGTAAACAACATGATCTCTAAGTCTTGTACACTGAAGTCTATGCTGCTGAGTATGGGCATCCAAAACTTAGATATCATTTCCTAGGTTTATGAAAACCACAGACCTATTACTAGGGGTTTTTTTTATGATTCTCTCAAAATAAGTATTACAGAAAAATAAAAACAACCTAGTTTGCTCAACATTATACCTCTCATACTACTGAAAACATAATACAATCTTACTCTTTTAGGCACTTATTTCTATCATACAAACATGTTCAATTTGCAACCACTCAAGTAAGTGCAATAATTAACAACACATGCAAGAAAACAGAGAAAGAGAGCAAAATCACCTAAAGCAATATTTCTAAGTAGGAAGAATAAAATAGAGAACGAGATGGGGGGTTGAACAGTAGAATATGAAAGCAAGATTTCATGCAAGCAACTTTTTAAAAGAACATAAATTTGAGCAATAACAAAATAAAAGTGGCAACTGGGAGGCAATAGGTAAGTACACTTATTATATACTACAGAAAAAGTACAAATTAAACTAAGTCAGTAACAATAAAAAATATGACAAAAGCAGACAAAGAAAAAAGGATAGTTACACAGGGAAAAAAGCAGTAATCCACCATTACTAGTTGCATAATTTAATCACATCACTAAAAGAATACGTTGAATTTCAAGGTTCCCTTCTCTACCTGAGGAAAACAAGCCTGAGCTAACCATTCTTACAAAGCTACTAAGATAAACAAATTAGATTTATGTTAATCAAGACAGTCACTAAATCACAAAGCACTGCAAATACTATTGAGTATAATGTGTACTATTACGTCTACCCAGAGAGAATTAAAATGCATTTAAAAGAATTACAAAAATGTAATAACTAAAATGACTTTTTCAGGTTATTGAGATGTTCAAGTTTTTCACTACTAAAAAATAAAGGTAAGGCTCATGAATGTAATAAAAATACGTTTGACTTATTTCTAATCATGAAAGTATTCATTTCTGCATAGAGATGCTTTCTACTATTTTTCTTCCCACTAATCCCTATTTCAGACATATATTTTCATGTCAGCTATTCATCAAATGGCTAAATATAAGGATCTCCATATTCTATGAAATTCTTCTCTTGATCATACTTAATGTAAAAAAACTTAAGAAACTATAGTCCTCAAAAAAATCCATTTCTCCTAAAAGCAAAAGTAAAGTGACCTTTACATGCAGTTATCTATGACCTGTACTTAAAACATGAAGCATAAAGTGGTGAATTTTTTAAATTTTTACCATGATCTGAGCAAGCAAATGTTGCTGAGGTAAAAGCTGAATCCTGAATTCTGAATCCTAATTACAAAACACAAACTAAACTGTTAACACATTCCGCTTCTTATGCCAAATTAACTCAAATCTTTGATACAATGTGACTGAGATTACCAACAGAAAAAAAAAAATCTTAAAATTGATCAATTCAAAGAAAATCAATGCAGCTCCAGAGAACTTATATAAGTTTAAAAGGCAGCTTTTGTTAAGGTAGTCATTACTACAATACCTTAAAACTGGAGTCCTCATGAAAAACACAAGATACATTAGTTGATGAGCATCAGTAACCTTTTTATACAATATAAGAGACGAAAGAGGTCAATTACAAATAATCTGAAACATTACTACTTATCTGATTCAACAAAATATATTATTTGTTGTTTCCATCAATTTTATTATTAAAAAATTATTTTCTTCAAGAAAACCAAAAGGTCTCAAGGAAAAAAAAGAGCATAGTATTGTGGGTAATAATTTCACTTTAAAAATGTGCCCTGCCCTAATATTTTCAAATAATATTCAATCAAGACTACTTGAGAAGTAACTTCCTACAACTCAAATGAGGAAGAGATCATTAATAAAATTTTAAAAGACTGAGGATAAGATATTAACTACTGGAGAAAAGAAAACATAGTATAGGACCGTCTGTTTGTGACAAAATTATAGAGTTAATGTCCCTGAAAGATCACTTCACCTTTTAAATTATGATTTTATAAAACGTAAAATTTATAGCAATTAAAGCTAATGAAGAAATGTAGCATGAGCTGCTTATATTCGGGAACTAATAGGTCCACTGAGCATTTCCAAGATTATTTAGCCATCAATGATAATGAATTGATATTGTCAGCGATGTTAATGTACCAATGCTCTCTCATACCACTAGTGTGATAGGCAATCTCTATTTCTGTGTTCCACTTTAATTTTTAAGTTACACACTGCACTATCCCTTTGAAACACATGAAATTCAGAACCTATGACAATTTTTTTTACATTAAGTTTCATTCTTATTCAGTTTCAACTATACAAATTAGTAAGGATTCTGCAGTTTACTGCTATTCTTCAGAATGTTTTGCTTCACTGCAAAAATATCTACCATTACACTGCCATGTAAATTTCAAATTAAATTTCACTTAAAGACAAATTTACATTGCCATGTAAATTTCAAATTAAGTTTCACTTAAAGACAGAAAGAATTATCATTTAATAGTCACATGAAATTCAATGGCTACCATAATCTAAAATATACAATACTGGGATCTAGAATGCTTATTCTCTATACACGCATGCACACACACACATCCCTGTAGCAGCATTATGAAGCTCAACATATATACATTTACTTATAATTCTATATCTTGATAATCGAGTATATAAACTATCAGTATAACACTTCAGTTCTACATAATAAACAATTAGCTAAGCAAAGTCTATATTGTTCAAATTATGTAATTAAAGTGAATCAATTATGAATCATTTCTGATAAAATATTTCAGAAAAAGTTTCAGAAAATATTTCTGAAAAAGTTTCCTTTTATCTTCTCAGGGTCTTCGCAACCCTAATTTTTTTTGTTTTTTTGTTTTTTGTTTTTGTTTTTTTCTGGTACCAGGAATCGAACTCACAATCTTGTGCTTGCCAGGCAGGTGCTTTGCCACTGAGCTAAATCCCCAGCCCCAGCAACCCTAATTAAAAAAGGGGGGCATGGAATTAAATTCCAAATAACAGAGTATATAAAAATCATATTATTTATTTCTCAAAAATGGGAAAGAAACTGCTAACTGCCACCTAACAGCAAATTTTCACTGGAGGCAGGGCCACCCTCTTTTCTATAACTCATATGGTAAAAAAAAATAATGAGATATCTTTTAAGTTTTCAAGTCTTACAACAATGAAAATGAACCATTTGGCACTTGACCCCAGCAGCTAAAATCAGTAGTAACAAAACTCATTCTCCCACTGATCTTCAGGGGGCTTTAGGGCAATGGTTCATCTTGATTTACTTTAGCTGCAAGTCAATGAACCATCAATTCTGCCAATGAATAAATCACAGACCATGCTTAATAAAACTTCTGGGAAAGTTATTTGTAAAACTTATCTTAAGGGTCAAAAAATGCAACTGCACCCTGGGACAAAATACTGTCCAACAAAAAGCAGAACTTGTTTCTGATTAAAAAGGTATTTACACAGTAGTATCTTAAGATCTTCCACTAAAGAAAAAAAGAAGTAATAATATGAATATTCCATAATTTAAATGAACATGCTGTATTCTGTGAATCAGTCATAAGATCTCCAGGTCTCTTAGGTTTCACAGAGTGTTTCTTACACAACGTACATATTAATTTCTCTAATATAATAATATTAAAATATATTTTTAATCAGAAGTAGGGTATTAAAATCCACCTCTGAATGTCCTATGATATACCATACATGTCACAGCATTTTAAAACCTTTTAAACATTTCTGCTAAATTAATTAGTTTTACATTAAGGCATCTCTAGTGCTTTTTATTAAATGTAACACATTTGAATGACAATTAAACATTGTGAATGATTCTGCAAAGAGCCATTAACTAAAAAAGGAAACTAGTTTTGAAATAGTTACATAAAAATGCATTATACACTGCTTTTTCACAGTTATCCCTCAAATAATCCATAATCAGCCATCTGAAATTAAATCTTTTGTTGTTTCCCTTATAGAATATGTTCATGGATCAAAAGAACCACTAATTTGATTAAAATTAATGTAGTATAGAGAAAGAAAAAAACATACACATACACTCCTAAAGCTATATTATATATTTTTTATGTCTTTAAATGGAATTTACAGTTCTCTCTGGCAATGTGAATGAACATCCTATAATTTAGTCAATTTACAGATTACAGGTTCAAATTGACCTTGTAGCCCATAAAATTGCTCATCTTCAGTACAGGATTAGAAGTGGGAGAAGAATGTCATAACTGTACTTAAGGAATTTACCATAACAATGGAAAGGAGGATATGCATGCATAATTTTAGCCACTTTTACTCATATCAGTTTTGAATTCTGAAACAATAGATATCTTGCACTGGCTTCCTGGTTCACACAGTACAGATGACTTCAATTTACTCACCCACAGACGTGACACTTGTATTCCCTCATTCCAAGGTGCCTTTTCACATGGTTTCTGGCATCTCCAAGCTGAGCTGTTGCAAAATGGCATATCTTGCACTTGAATGGTTTTGATCCTGAGTAAATTTAACATAAAATATGATTTGGATTTGAATAATACTTTACTGATAGTTTTAAAAAGAAGGCTAAACCTTAAATCTTACCTTTAATCTAATTAAGAATTTCTGTCCCCAAAATGGAATACTTGCATTCAATTATGACCTGAATATACCTGATTCCATAATTATTCTACCTGGAATGCTTTTATGTTTTAGTATGTCTTAACTTTCAATAACATTTTTAAGATTTAAAGTCAAACATGATCTAGTTGAGCAGCACTAAAAGCTGTTGAGACAAGCTAAATAATTTTAAGTAGAATTTTTATAAGTCACAAAAATATTGCTTAAAAGCACTCATTATTTAAAATGGAACATTTTAAAAGCATAAATGCATGTACAATAGTGGGTAACTTTAAAAGTATTATCACTGAGTACGTTTCTCAGTGGCCAAATGTTTTCTTCATTATTCCTTCAGTTTTGAATGTATTCACAGTAATGGTGGTATTTCAGATTTTCTTCTGCCATTTATCTCAAATGATTCAATATATTTCTATTTTAATAACATACAGTCTGAATACAGAGTGAACAAATTATTGTGCTTTTATAGTCATTTTATAGTAAAAAAATCTATTATGATTCAGCAAATCAAAAGTATTAACAGTCTGGTTATTATCCATTTCATGAACAAATATTTCAACACAAAAGGCACAGTGACTGCAATAAAATATTTTCATAACTTCATAAATAAGATCAAACCACTCAAAAATGATAAAACAATTTCAAAGTCAACAAAATTAGTAATAGGTAAGATTGCAATAGAAACATTAATATTTAGTCAGTACCAATGATAATGCAAAACAACTGTTTTAAAGTAGAAAAAATACATATATATATATATATATACATACACACACAGAGACCATTTTTCCAATTTTCTAACCATTACATCTTCAAATACATAAGCCAAAATCGTAATGCCACAGTTTAAAATCAGTACAATATGTTTCCAGATTTTCATATCATGCTTAGTGCCTATTTGGTGAAAGAACCTCTTATAATATAGTTACACAGAATATGAAATATGTGAACTTAAATAAATATACAAAAAGAGCTCAAATAAAAACTTGCAATAAATTATATGTGATCAATGAACCTTTGTGCAGTAACCTTGGAAAAAAATATCCTCCAAGAATACTTAGTTGAAACTGAAGCACCCAGTAAAAAATTTTAGTCTTAAATTTCAACTTAATTCCCAAAAGCTGACAAAAAAGTGAAGTATTTAATTTTAATCTTCCAACAGAAATAAAAAAGTCAACAGTACTAAGCACGAGCAGACAAGGTTGAATATTTCACAGTTCAATGACAATGAAGCCAGATCTCTTAATACTTTCATTTCTACAGTTGGAAATAGATGTAAAATATATTTAGCACCTGAATGGTTATACCTAGTCAGGTTTATATGCTTAAATGTCAAAAGCAGGTTGAGATTGCAGCTTACAACAATCATATTCTATCAATCATATCAGAAGCTACAGTTTATATAAATGATTCTGATAAAACTAAGCCTATCACTACTTCAAAACACTACATGGAGACACAGAATTCTACAATGTTTGAAAAGATGAAAATGAGAAAACCAATTTATCTATACTTTAAATTAAAATCCATTAAAGGTAATGTGGTAATTAGGACTTTATTAAGAATATTAAACTTAAAACAAAAATAAAGTTCCCTCACTATCAATATGACAATCTGGGGCAATGAATGTAAAATACCCTCCTAGGTTTGAGTTTTGCCTTCCCTCACACAACACCTGCAACCGTGACTAGCTCCCTCACAAGTGGCGGAGGCCGCACAGTGCCAGATGTGGAGTCTTGCGGGCTCACACTTGGCTGTGCATAGCTCCACTGTGAGAAGCTCAGCTCTGCAGGTCTCAGTGCTTACTGCTGGAGGGTGTGGACAACACATTAGTGAGTTATTCTGTTGGCTGCTTCACCCAGAGTCACTGAGGCCTTAACTGTCTTATATTCTGTGCAGGCTATGTTAACATTTCCTTTCTGTGCCATAAAAATTGGTATGTTAGCTGAGGTAATAGATCTCTGTATAAGAAAAAGAAAACCTATCCCTTTTTGTTTCCTAACTTATAACATTTCCATTTTCAAAACTAGCCCAGTCATAATGCTTATAAGGCAAAATTTGTAAAAGCATCTACTTCTAAATTTGTCTCTCAGGTTATTATAAACTTCCAACATTATCTTAAATAGCTCCATTCCTTAGAACAGCATTATACTCAGGAAACTGTTGTTGCTTTAACTGTCTGTGAGGTTTTTCAAAGGTAAAATAAAATCAGCTCTCTAGTTTTCTAGTGCCTTACTACTTTGCCAGAAGAGTTCCAAAGACTTGAAACAACACATTCAACACTCAGACCTACGACACATTCCTCAGCTACTTTCCTAATTGTTCAAGCATACATAGATGTGACACTAATATTCAGAAAAGGAAATGGATAGGGAAAGGGAAAGGGAAAGGGAAAGGGAAAGGGGAAAGGAAAGGCAATCTAAGCTAAAGTAAGCTAAGCTGAACTTTAGGTCTTAAAGGAATGAAGTAAGAAGTAATAAAGTAGCACATATATCACATATATGATTCTCAACTATAGCCTTAATACTGTAACCCTCCCTAAACATATTAACACTTCATTTGCCCATTCACTCATCTACTCATTTATATACTCATTCAACAAATTACACTGAGAGCCAACTATGTGTGGGGCACATAGAAAAGTAGTGAAGGGAATAGAGCCCTGTGATCAAAGCCTACAAATGTACACTTCTGTGATCTATTTGTTTTCTGAAGTGTCACATACCGAGTAACAAACACTGCCAGCCCTAGTTTTAGAGTTTTCAGTGAAGTCGCCTCCTATCTTCCCATATGTGAACATGTGTTAATGGCAGAAGTGACCACAGCACTCTAAACATAATGGCTTTAGACAATGTTGTAGCATAACAGTATCTTCCATGTCATGGAAAATAAGAGGTTTTACCAGAATATCGCAGTAGAAAAAACGAGCAGCTTTGTCAGTCCTATTACTAACTTGAAAGAAAACCCTTCCGGCTGGCCATGCTAACTGCTTCTCATCAGCAAACATACGAGGAAACTTTGGGATGATCTTTCTACAATTCTCGAGAACTAAAATTCATTTATTTCTTATAATGTGCTTTTATCACGCTAAGGATGGGAAGAAAAGCTTATATAGAACATGTAGTAAATCACAAAATATGAAAATAGGGACTGGAAGAGTAAGCTCTATTCCAGTTAACAATTAATAACAGTCCCCTTTCAGTACTATTTCAAAAGTCATGTATCAGAAAAGCAATTCATTTTACAATACTCCCAAGAAAAAAAAGAGAAGGAAAAAAAGAAAAAAAAAAAAAACTAGACTCAAATGTGGAGACTGATTTCCCCAAAAATTAACTTGCAAAATCAAAATGATAGACTGGCACTATATACTCAGGAAGGGTATTCTCTGTGGTAATTCAAACCACAATAAAAATGTACTAGCTGATAAGAGGAGCTCAAGATGTTAAAAAAAAAAGTATGCTAACTTTTACTAAATGTTACAATCAATGATGTAACTTATATAAGTAGGGTTACTCTGTCACATATTGATAGTTACCTCACTTTCACATCCACATTAACTTGATTTTAAATGCAATTAATACATATAGTCAAGGAAGACTAATGGACTACATTCTGCACTTAACCTGGTGGACATTTTCAAATGGCACAAGTGACCAGTGCAAACCTATTTTGCATTGTAAACGACTAAATAAATCTTAATGGATTAAGAATGATCAGCTATCAACACACAAGGGAAATTAAGTGCTGAAATGCCTACATTGATTATTTTAAATTATTAGCCTTACTCTGTTCTTGAATTTGTATGCTTTTAGTGAGCTTTAACACATTTACAAGACTTATTGACTATAATTACAAGAGAATTCAAGTAATGGACACATCAATTATAGGCAACATGTCTTGACCAGACAGTTGCATAAAGAATTCTAAAAAGAGCTCCATTAGCATCTTCCTCTTAGTTTTATTCAGCTTTATCTGCCTTAAGAGGGCATATTAAGAAAATACATTTTTTCTGTGCACATGAACAAGCTTAAATTCTAAAACCGCATCATTTCAGAAAGTGAACTGCAACAAGATACTGACAGAAGTATTAATAATGCAAACAAATAAGTATTTAAACTCACTCTAAAATACAGATCTATCTGTATTAAATAGTTGAGTAGTTACCTAGACTAATCTTATGCAGGTTGTTCTGTTACTTTCTTCAATAGAAAACTTTTATCTAGGGGCTGGGGATTTAGCTCAGCAGCACAGCACCTGCCTGGCAAGCGCAAGGTCATGAGTTCGATTCCTGGTACCAAAAAAAAAAAAAAAAAAAAAAGAGGGAAAACTTTATCTTTAATCACTCTATACTAGTAGTAATGCTCCATATTTTTTTATCTTTCTCCTTGCAACCATGCACTGTTTCAAAAACTGCTTGAATTTAAAGTATAGCTTTAATAATAAGCCATTATTTAAAAGTACAGTAAAATAAACCTTACAGTTTTAATGAAAATATGTTCATTGAAATGTGAATTTATTATTCAAATCCACTCATAAATTCAACCATGGAGACAGAACTTGTCTAAGCAGAGCACAATGATTTAGAAAAGCTGTCTATTTAAAATAAAGAATGTATGGCAGGTTTATAGAAACAGTGCCTTGAATTTTTACATAAATTTAGAACAGTAGCTTATGCATTTTCTACCAAAATTTTTTTAATTTCTCCCTAAAATTAAACATTAACATGGAACACTAAATGTGACAGAGTACAGAAACTAAATCAAGTTCTAACTCTATAAAAACCAAATCCCCAGTACATATTAACTGAAAAATGCTGACTAATTTTGATTCTCTAAGGTAGAATCTTATTGCTTAATTATAGAGATGGATACAAAGTATCTGACAGTGAGTATTTTTAAATTCCTAAAATTGTAAGAAATTCTTAACTAAAAGACAAAAACTAACATATCCTCTGAAATCACAATAACCACTTAAGGTATACTTTGGAAAACCAAATAATTAGGACTTAAAACAACTGAAAAGCTGTGAAAGTTGGGAGTTTAACATGGGCAGAGGAGGGGTGAGGCTTTTTGACAAAGGAAACTTGTCAATTAACCTGCCTTTGGAATCACTAAAGCTTAATTACCCCTAGAAATGTTTAAGTGTCAGCAATAAGTATTACAGATGCCTAGAGCACCACACAGCAGTGAAATGTAAATTAGGAGGATGGCCAACAAGCAATCACAGGTGGGGTTCCATATCTGGATGGGAATGAATGTTCAAACTTTCTTATTACTTGCACTTTAGAGGCAAACAGGCTTGCTACAAAGTTTACATACCTGTATGTGTGCGAATGTGAGCCAGAAAGGCCATTGAATTGCTACTTCGACACATCTTCCCACAGTACTTGCAAACATTTCCCTGGTTTTCCTCTCTCTCGCGGTTGATTTGCTCTGTGTCTTCCACTATATACTTATTCACCTCCCGCAACAATTCCTCATGCTGTCCTTTAATATGTAGAAATAAATTCTGTTCGGAATCAAAGGGCTCTGTACACTTGACACATTTAAAGGTAGCCCCTCCCTCTGGAAGCTCTTCTACACTGGCTTGTTCATTTCTCATATGACCAGCACTAGCCAAATGCTGGTGAAGGTTGCTTTCTGTATAGAATGATTTCCCACAGAGTAAACAATGAAAATGTTTCTCTTTTGTAGGGTGCTTCATGGCTATGTGGACATTCAGACCACTCAGTCCATCTGCTAAGAAGCCACAATCATCACAACGGATTCGTGTGGACTCACTAAAGGAACTACCTTCAGCTTTCTTCTTTTTCAAGCCTTGAACACAATCTTTCATGGGCAACTCACTAATTTTCACCCCCATTGCCAGTAGACTCTCTTCTGGTTGGTCTATCAATTCACTATCTTCAGCATTCTTTATTCTAATTATAGAAGAATCAAACCGGCCAAAACTGTAGGTGGCTTGCCCTTTATCATTAATACTGATTATAGTTTCATAAACATCATTATGCTCAACTGCGCTATCAGAAACTGGGCCATCCTCTTCCAAAACAATTTCAGTTTCATGTTGTGAATTCATCAGAATTTCCTTATTCTCCAGGACAGGATTTGCGTGCACATCTTTCAAATCTTCTGGGCTGTGTGCACATCTAACTTTGTTTTGATCAGTGCCATCCAGGTTTAGCTGCTCTCTTGGTGTTCTCATCACCACAGAGGTAGCAGCTTCAGCTGACTGTCCCCCGTTGAGGACTCTAGGACAGAGGTGTTTATCAAGGACTTTACCTCTGCTACTTTCCACATTTCCTCCACTGCTTTCACAATGTGTATCTGAAGCAGTTGTATCACTCAACATATCATGGTTTTTCTTTCCTGTATCACAACCCAAATCTGGGCTTCCTGAATTTTCATTTTGAAATTCACTTTGGGAGCCAAAACTAGAGGAAATATTTATGGATACCATTTCAGGTCTAATACCTTTCTCCCTGACAAGGGGCTGTTGGAAAGTCTCACGAAAGGAATGGTCTTCATTGAGGTTAGATTCTTCTTCAGTTTCAATTTCTACAGAGTTAGGACAGAGTACTTTAGACATATCTAAATTAGTATTCTCATCTAAAATAGAACTGGCAGCATTTCTAGATTTCAGATTATCAGATGTTTCATCTGAAATGATCTGAAACTCTTCAGTGTTTTGAGACTGCTCCTCTTCAGCTATGATGATGTTTTTGGACATATCTGTAGAACGTGCTTCTACATTAGAAGAGTTGAGATAGGACTGCCTTTTCATTTTGTGCTTCTCTGTTGCTGCATGCCTTGTCATCTCTCTACGAGTCACTGCATAGTAATCACAGGCCATGCAATAAAACTCAAACTCTTTTGTATGCTTCCGTTTCACATGCAGCTCTAGAGAAGCAGAAGAGTGGGCATTAAATTCACAGTGTAGACATTTATTATCACTTGTACCTGTAACATCTTTCTGGGAACACGCATTACCCTGGTGGAGAAGATCCTCCGGTTCTACAGATATTTGTTTCTTTTTATCAGTAAGATGACTAGTAACTTCTCCATCTACAGAATGAAATACATTTTCAACTTCAATGGAATTTCCATGATCACCTACTGGCTTTTCTAAAACAGAGGTCTCTGACTCCACTGACTTGTTAGCATGTTCATCTGACATATTCAGTGCTGACTGGGTATTCTTTTTACAGGCTTCAAGATTTCCCCCTTCAGGACCAACAATGATATCTGAATTTTGCTTCCCATTTGCTTCTATTTCTACCCGTCCTTTGTGTTTCTTGGTGGCACAATGACGCTCCATATCTCCCTTAGTTACAGTATAATATTTGCATACTTTGCATAAATAGCTATACTGGTGACTGTGTTTACGTCTAATATGAACAGTCAAATTTGTAATACTGGAGGCCAAAAGACCACAGTGTGAACAGGTCCTTGAAATGTTGCCTTTGGGTCTCCCTCTCTTTGGAGTAGTGGTCAAGGCTAATTCATCATCTTTAGTAATGACTCCAGATTGTGACAGTTCCTTAGGGGTTAGTATGCTTTTCTCAAGATAGGTATGTTCCTGTAATTGCACAGCTATGTGGCCTTCACTCCTTCCATTTCCAGAAATGTTAAGCTCTTCTTTTTTATCATTTGCACCGATACATACTCTTTCAATACATTCTTCAAAGCTTAAGCCAATATTATTTTTCTTGGCATTCTCAAGATGCTTGCTTCTTTTAATGTGTTTCTCCATTCCTTCTTTGCTCAATGAATAAAGATTGCATGCTTTACAAAGAAAATGATAGTCCTGACCATGCCGAAGCTTTATGTGTCTTGTGAGAACAGTGGAAGATCTTGTTTTATAAAAACACTTCTTACATTGAAATTGAGGCTTACTGGAGTGTCTTACCTCATTTCCATGGCTTACTCTAGATTTAACAGGTTCTTCCTGAGCTGATTTCCCTGATTCATTCATAGAAGGTTTTGTGTTTTCTAATTCCAAAGTACTTAAAGGTATGGTCTGTAAAACCAAATCACTGTTCAATGATGGAGAAGTCTTTGGTTGAACCAATAAATTAATATGTTTCTCAGTTGCATTGTGCTCTTCCATGTCATTCTCAGACAAGAACAGATTACAAGAGTTGCAAAAAAAACCCATCCCATGCTTTTCCTTCATGTGGTCTCTAAGATTTACCTCATTCAGAGAAATAAAGCAACAACACTGACAACTTAGGGCAGAAGCAGTTTGCTGATGCTGGTTATTGTGCAAATGTTCCTCCAAGTCCCTCCTTGATATACCAGAAAAGTCACAAGTCTGACAATAAAATTTCATTTCTTTTGCATGGCACTTTTTCACATGGATTTCCAAATCTGTCCTATTTGTAGCTATTTGATCACAGTTTGTACACGTATACACCGTCTGATGGTCAGGAGCTGGCTTCACTGTTGAGGAGTCCAGCTGCATGGGACCCAGAAGACAGGAGCTTATCTTGTCCTGCATTATTTTTGGGGTGTCTGAGGTAGTCACACACAAACTCTGGACATCACTGTTCACTTCTTGGTGTTTCAGCACCGGCTCTGCATCACTTGTTTTCATCTGTGTTCTAAAATGTTTCATATACATCCTCTGAGTTTCATTCGTGCCTCTTTTATTAATTCCTGAAAGATTAAACCTTTTCTTTGCCTGGCCCTTTAAGATAAAAGTGCCACTTGGTCGCCGAAAGCTGTTACTCAACACTAGAATGTTTCGTTCAGGTCTTGGCCTCGAGGTGATACTGATACTATGTGCTGTCTGTATGATATTTTTGGTAGATTTATTTAAAAGATCTTCTGAGGTTACACCTCCTAACTTTTTATTCTGTTCTTCAGTATTTCCATCTGTACCAAGGGAGGTAACATTTTCTTCAACAATCTCTGCTTTTTCTGATGAAGTATTATTGGATGGCATCATTTCAACAAGGAGCTCACTGCTGCTACCACTATGCTGAGAAATGTTTCCTCCGCAGTCTTTAAATTTGGTCCCAATGTTTTGTAATCCTTTTGAATCTCTATTCTTTGTTCTTGGTTTTGCTCGAATATTCTTTGTTCCTGGCATACATGTTTTTTTAGGGAAAGGTTGTTTTGTTAAGATCTGTACAAATCCTCCACGAGCAGCAAGATTCTGTCGCCGGAGATGTGTTTTACCAACGTAGTGTGCATTCAACAGGTTTTCTTCCACACATTGGAAGCCACAAAGATCACAAGAAAAGACTTTCTGTGGTCCATGTGTGTGTTTGATGTGGATATGAAGAGCCGTGCTGCTCTCTGCTTTGTGGTTACAGTGACAGCAGGCGTGTTCTTTGGCCTGCTGCCTATGACATTCAGCATGTTTTTCCAAATCCAAGCAAGAAGAAAAGAAATGGCCACATATGCTACACTTGAAAACTGTACCTACATTTCCAATGGTGCAACTAACACTCATTTCTTTCAGGGAGAAAGGAGATTCTCTTTCTGCAACTATTTCCTGAGGAGACTTGCTTTCAGTGTCTGTTTTCAGAGAAACAGCATCAACAGTTTTAAAATCACAAGAGGATGACAAGGCATTTGGGAGATCTATGCCTCTGTCTGAGCAGTCCTTCAGGAAGGTCTCCTTTCCTACTGCATCTAACAAGACACCCACTTCTGAAGCTGAGTTTACTGGAGTGTTGAATCCACAGGTACTCTCCTCTCCAGACTTAAGAGGCTCTGCTTTCTCTACTCTCATTCGTTTGGAAGCATGTTTATTTATGTCTTCCTCCATGGCAACGCTGCCCAAGCTGGATGACTCTGAAAAGCCTCGTTTGCTTGTGAAATTCTCAGAGGAATGTGCTAACCCATCAGATATAATCCCAAAATCGTCATTACTGGATGAAATATTTTTCAAGTCTTTTGCTTCCTTGTTTACATTTTCATCCTCATCATTGTCAGGTTTATTATCAGCATCCATCATTAATAAAGTGTTGGTGATGCTTCTTGTATCAAAGGAGCCTTAACTGGCACTCAAAACCTGTGAAGTAAATAAACATGGTATTTAGCCATTGACTGTAAGGAAAATGCACACAGGTCAGTCTGAAACTGGATGAAAAAAATACCATGAAATTGGCCTCATGAAATTTCCTTTGCATACTTAGAATGTGATCACATGTATAAAATTCTTTATGAAAAGCATGCAATCTCATTTGTAAAACACCACTCCACACCACTACTGACTCAGAAAGCAATACCATGGTACCTCTGAAAGAAAAAAGGGACACTTTAGACAGCCTGAAAAAAAAAATAATAATGATCAAACAACAGAAAAAGAACTCATTTTTTCAATTCTCTAGACCAGCAGATTTCATTTGATTACTTTCTCTTTTTTTAATTTAACAAAGAAGCTCTCCTTTCAAGTTACATTGCAATGAACCCCACTCTGTAAAATAGATGAGAACAAAACTGGTAAGGCACAAATCTAGAAATTAGACCTTCCCCTTCTCAACCTCCCAAAAGAAACCCAAGTTCTAGAGTTAAAGCACTGTGTCATCCCTTCCCCTAAAGCATTATGCTTTTTCTAAATAGATCCCAGTTAACAATATGTACTGTATATTCTCATCACAAAAAATCATTCATGCTCAATTCCTTTTACCAATGAAAAGCCACTGCTATTCCAGGTGTCAATTATTTACCTTCTCTCACACTAATTTTGTGTTGTCAGATGGTTAATGGTAAAGGGAAATGCCAGTGGTATACGACAAGTAAGAAAATTTTAAGAGAAAATTTTTATTACATAAAATGCCCTAAAATCAATATTATTGATTTTTTCATGATATGCAATTAAATTGAAACCTATCATTTTCCATGTACTTTATACTATGATTAAAATTTTCACCTAAATGCCAATTGATTAAACTTTAATAAAAAATCATCAATATATTACAGCCTCAGCTGATGATACTTTTTTAACTATTTTAATTATTTTTTCCATGATGAGGACAAATAAAATGAAGCCTGTGGTTTTGATTCTGCTAAGAGCAAGGAAAAAAAAAAACAATGTACGAGACACAGCATCAAAATCAACCATAAACAACAGAAGAAAAAATAGGAAAACTGGATTTCATGAAAATAAAAAAACTTCAAAGGACACTATGTTTCAGTGCTACTAAAAGAAAGTAAAGGGGCTGGGGATTTAGCACAGCGGCAAAAGCGTCTGCCTGGCATGCGCAAGGTCGTGAGTTCGGTTCCCGGTACCGGAAAAAAAAACAAAAAAAAAAAAGAAAGAAAGTAAAAAAAAGAACCCATAGAATGTGAAAAAAAAGAACTGCACATCACATATCTATATATGTCAAAAGACACTTGCATCTAGAATATACAAATAACTCTTACAACTCAATAAAACAAAGTAATTTTAAAATAATCAAGGAATCTCAATATATATTTGTCCAAGAAAAATACAGAAAAGGCCAATAAGCACATGAAAACATACACTAAGTCATTCATCATTACAAAAAGGTACATCAAAACCTTAAGGTAATAACGCTTCCAATTCTGGAAAATGGCTGTAATCAGAAAGTCAGGTAACAAATAATGACAAGGATGTAGAGAAACCAGAACTCTCATATTTTGCTAACGAAATGTAAAACGGTCAGTAATTTTTTCTTTTTTTTTTTGTCTTCTTGAGACAGGGTCTCGCTATGCAGTTCAGGCTGGTCTTGAACTCACTTTGTAGCCCAGGCTGGCCTTGAACTCCCAATGATCCTCCTGGCTCAGGCTCCAGAGTGCTGAGATTACAAGCACACACCACCATGCCCAGTAATTTTGAAACACAGTCAAACCACTAAATATGGAACTACAACATTACCCAGCAATTCCACTCTTATATGCCCAAATAAAAACTTGTATATGTTTTATAGTAGTATCATTCATAACAGCCAAAAGATGGAAACAACCCAAACATCTATCAAAAGATAATAGATAATACAATATAGTATATGCATACAGTGGAATATTATTCCATCATAAAAAGGAATCAAATACTAATGCCAAAATAAAGATGGAACCTTGGAACACTACACTAAGTGGAAGATTACATATTATATGATTCCTATTATATGAAATGTCAAAATTCTAGAAATCTACAGACAGAAGAATCCTTAGGGCTGGGAGCAGAGGGAAGGCAAAGAAGACAGCCAAAGGGTACAGGTCTTTGAGGTGATTAAAATGTCTTAAAATTTACTGTGGTGATGACTACACATACATATGACTATACTATCTCAATAAAATGTTTGAAATATGTAAGCTGCTACACACCATGCATACATCTGTAGAGTGAAAAAGAGAAATGTACAAAGTTGTATCACAATTATAAAAATTTCAAGCTGGGTGCAGTGGCACAGACCTGTAATCCCTGCACTCTGGGAGGCTGAGGTAGGAGGATCCCAATGTTAAGCTCAACTGGGCATCTTAGTGACTTAACAAGATCCTGTCTCTAAATGAAAAAATTAAAAAGGGCTGGGGATGTAACTCAGTGTGAAGGCCCTCAATTTAATTCCCAGTAACACATATACACAAAATGTTCAACATTAGATACTGTTATGGTTTGTGTCTAGCCATAGCCCCCATGCCTCACGTGGTCATAGCTGGGGCTTCTTCAGGGGTGGCTAGATCTAGAGAGTATGATGCTAGGATTAAGGATGTGTGATTATTAAAGTAGTTTACTGATTGGTTTGGCATAGTTGTGGGTAGGAATAAGGGTTCCCCACCCTGGATGTGAGTGCTACCAACCCTAAAGACTCTAAGGGCAGATAGCCTCAATAAGATGTAAGAGGGTCCCCGCTTGTTGCTTCTCTTTGTTTGTTGGTTGTTGCTTGTCACTTACCATTTCTGTTGCTGCGCTTGCCTTCTGCTGCCTCCTGCCTGCTCTATGATGCCCCTCTGCCATGTCACTCTGCCTTGGAACCAGTCAATTATGGACTGAAACCTCTAAAAACTGTGAGCTGAAATAAACCTTTCCTCCCTTAACTTTGGGTTCTGGTATTTTGTTTTAGCAACAAGAAAAATAACTAAGACAGACACATTTTTTCATATGTGTTCTAGAAAATACAGATTATGTAAAAGGTTAATAGGTATTGAAATACCCCTCATAGTAACTTTAGAAACTCTAGTTTAAACAAAGTGTCCTTACTAGAGGATGTCTTGCTATATAGCATGTCCCAAACTCATTCCATTACAGAGTTAAAAAAAAAGTCAAAAGACTAGTGCTGCAAAAGACCGCTTAGAAAATGCTATTTTAGATAAAGCATTGGTTTTGGTTTCAACATCTACTATGGAAAAATAAAGGGGAAAAATAAAGAGAAAAACCAAGCACCACATCTTCATTTCAAAATATACACTTAATGCCTTAGTCCCTACAACATGCCTTTTGGTTACAGATGCTGGACATACAGCAAACATGATCAAAAGATCTCTGTCCCCACTGGCCATGGCAGCACATGCCTGTAATCTCAGTACTGGGGGAGGCTGAGGCATGAGAGTGGTGAATTCAAGCACAGCCTGAACTACTTAGTAACCTATCAGCACCATGTTTCAAAATTTAAAAAAAAAAGAAAGTAAAAAGGGTTAGAGATGTAAAAAGCCTGGGTTCAATTTCTAGGAACGCCCCCGCATCCACCAAGAAGAAAAAAGGTAGGGGTAAGCACATTCTGTCTTTTGAGAGTTTAAATGGTAAGAACGACAAAACAACATGTTTTTCAATAGATAGACTGTCCAACCCAGGACAGCTACTTTTGGTGAAGATGGAGTCATGGGGACTAGATTTATCCTTGTAGAGACAGACAGGCACAGAGGCAGAGACAGAGACAGAGAGAGGAGGATGGGCAGGCGGATGGACAGACAAACGGACAGACAGACAGGAAGCAACAGGACAAGGCAGTGGATATCCAGCACTAAAGGAGAGTGATGCCTAATAGAAGCCACCTAAGTGAGATCCAGCTTACTCTAGAAAAGGTATCCAGGTCACAGCACATGGAG
The DNA here is from genome assembly GCF_000276665.1 of Chinchilla lanigera. Lineage (NCBI taxonomy): Eukaryota > Metazoa > Chordata > Mammalia > Rodentia > Chinchillidae > Chinchilla > Chinchilla lanigera. The sequence continues at coordinate 58,066,971 of NW_004955402.1, read as the reverse complement.
GAGGATCTGAGTTGAGGCACAGTGCATTAAGGAGAGGAAAGAGGTGCAAAATGAGAGAAGTCCAGAGATCTGGTACCTCCAGGTTATCTCTACGCAGATATGGAGCTCTGCACCTTCATTCATAGTCAGTCCCTGATAATATATCCCATCACTTCCTACCCACCCCATGCTCTAGCAACCACAGTTCAGAATTCTCTCACCAAATATTAATTTTGCCTCCTCTATAAGTTTGTATGAACAGAATCATAAAATAAGCTTTTGGGGGTATCTGGCTTTATTTTGCTCAGTATGATACTTTTATTGTCTGTGTCAGTAGTATGTTCCATTTCACTGCTGAGTAGTCATACACTGTACAGATATAACACAATTCTACTGATGGATATCTGAGCCATTTCTTTCTGTTGCTATTATAATAAAAATGCTATGACTATTCTTGTACATGTCTTTGTACAGCATATACTTTCATTTCTTTTATGTAAATACCAGCAGTATTCCTGGCTTATAGAGTATATATGTTCAACTTTTTGAGAGGCTACTTGACCAGTTTTTCAAAGTGGTTGTATTATTGTACATTGCCTGCAAGGTACATAAATTCTGATGAGTCCACATCCTCACCAACATTTGATGTCAGTCTTTTAGTCATTCTGGTGGGTGTGTACAGTTTTAATTTGCATTTCCCTGATGAATAGCGATAGTGTTGAATATTTTGTTTTGTTACCATTTCACCCATTTTTTTACTTGTTTATTTTTCTTATTGAGCTGTAGGAGTTGCTTATGTATTCTGGATATAAATCCTGTCAGATATATGCTTTATAGATATTTTCTCTCTTTTCATTTTATTATGGTACCTTTGATAAATAGAAGTTTCAAATTTTGATGAAATCAATGCTGTTCCTGTTATAGTTATTTTCTTGTTTATTTTCTGTCTCTCCATGCCATTTTAGCCATCCTTTATCCCCAGAGCCTAGAACAACTCCACACATTTACAAAGTACTAAAATGAGTGAATGCCTTTTTGTCACATAAGAAATGTCTAATATCCAAGTACTTAAAGATGAAGTGAAAAATGTCTGACATACATTTCAAAACTATTCAAGATAGGGGCACAGGGATGCTACATGCTGATAATGAGTTGAGCTGCACAAAAGCACTTGGGGATCATTATACTAATCTATCACTTTTTCATATACTTGTATATGTCTGAAATTAGCCAGAACAGAAATTCTGTATAGGAAGGTTTTAATGCTTAGTTTAAACCAGTGTGAACTCCCTTTCTTGTGACTCGGAGCCCAACCATCACTTCTGCCAACACTGCCTCAGTGCATGCCTAGGTCACCTTCACTGTGAGCAGCAGCATAAGCCCATTTTGAGCAGTGCAGATGCAGAACACAGAAACTTCCACTTACTTAGGGAGCACACACACATGTGCATGCACACACACCTGCCTGTTTAGGGAATGAATGTTCTCTTGAGGGCATCTAAAGCATGTATTTTGAGAGACAAAAGAGTGACAACTACATTAATAAGCAGAAGCAAAATAATGAGACCCTTTATTGCCGTCTATATAACAGCACCAAAAGTTCTAAAATAAGTGAAAAAATGTTTCTACATTTGTCATTTCCAACTGATTTTTTAAATTAATGAAATAATCTAACATCTCACTTAAAGAAATAATAAAACTTCAACAAATACATACCAAGTAGCTAATATATGAAAGAAATGACTGCACACTGATACAAACACATAATCTATTGAGATGATAGTCTCTGGGGAGCTACATGACAAATACCCCAAAACACCATACACACAATATAAAGCCATATATGATTGCATATAACTAACCCTATTTCCAATTAGAATACTTTAAATTAGCTACTTTTTTTTCTTTACTAAAACGTGAAGAAACTAAATCTATGTTGGTGGTCTGTTGTTTTCCTCTTTTGCCAAGGGAACAGGCAGGAACAGTTAAATGTCTAAAGGGGAGGTGAGGACTGAGCAAAGCCTCAAACCCACACAGTGAACATGCAGGATAACTTGGCAGGCCAGTGAGCTAGGGCTGTCTTCCGCACAGTACTGTACAAAGCAGGTGCTAATCAATAGCCCAGATTACCAAAGACTCTCAAACAAGGGTTAAATTTTACTCAATAGTTCCAGAAGGGAATTACCAAAAACTGCACCATTTTGGAAAGATTAATTTTTCAAGACATAAGGCCCACTAGAAACAGAAAAAGTTAGAGGCAGAAAGAGCTCACTATAGTACTTTTAAGTTACAAGGTCCGGAACTATAATGAAGTCAGTGAGGTGCAGTGCAAATTATCTTAAAGTGACCTAGAAGAAATAAAATGGAAATGAGTTTATGCTAATGCAAAATTTTTAAAACTCCATTAGCAAACGTTATTAGTAGAACTTAGTGTAGATGGGGTCAGGGAGTTCTTTTTGAAAGAAAAATTCAAAAACTACCTTATTGGGATGGCTCAAACACTCACTTTTCTGAAGTAGATTTCACTCATTCACTCCACAAACACTGAATGCTTACCACCTACCAGAGAGCACGTCTAGTTCTCTCAGAAACAAAGCAAAACAACAAAGCAGGCAGGGCTCACTGTCAGCTCTCAGCACAAGGTATAATCAGTCTCCTTTCTTTCTGAAAGTACCAGCATTTGTAATTTAGTATAGAGATAAAATGACTCTAAGATTTCTTCTCACAGTAAGGTTTCAAGATTGAGAAGATCCTAGCAGCTACCTGGACTAAAATAGCGGCATGTATTATTAAGCCCAACCTTCTTTAAGCTTTAGGTTTCCTGTACAAATACATTATTCAACACTGTGACACAAACATTTCCAAATATGCTATTCTAAGTAACGGTCTTATCAAAAAATCTTCAAGTAGCTGTTCCCTGGCTAAAAAATAAGTTAAGTGTAACTCAATTATCTTTATTTTTACCTATAAATTATTAATTCACCCAGAAACCATCACAAAAGAAGATCGCTATTCGTAAATATTTCTTGGCTATGGTTTAAAGTGGGGAAAATGTTTCAAGAAAGAAATCAAAACACTTGCTTTTTGAGAATAATAAAACAAATCAATAGCAGACTTCTGATGACACCTGGTGGCCACTTCTCACAAGAATTTTCTCTTCTGTGTTTCAAAGAAAACATTTCAGGAAGTATCAGAGAAACTTTATTATTCAGCCACTTTAAATGCTAGCTATACTACAGGTAGCATGCATGATATTTTTCCTTTCATTTTCATCTGTTTTGTTCTATTTTTCACTCATTTAACTCTTCATTTTTCTCTAAGTCATCTTTCCATTTCCAAGAGGTTTATGGGAAGTGAGTTAAAGTTCTTGTGTTCTGTGAATCAATCTCCCTCTCTCTCTCCCTCCTTCCCCCTCCCTCTCTTTTCCCCTCCTCTCACCTCTCCCTTCCTCTCCCTCTCCCCTCTCCTTCCCTCATAGACACCCTCTCCTACCCTCACTCTCTCATTCATAGACCTACTCTCCCACTGGTATGATGAGGCCATACAAGAACCCGTCTTCTTCCTGCCTCCTATTCCACCCACCCTTTACCTCTCCTGGACTTATCCAAGTTAGTGGTACAGGTAGTGTGAGCTTAGCACACATCACTAACACCATGCTAACATCACACTAGGAATATGTGTGTGTACCAAGGCAGGTGTAAACACATGTATATTTCAAAATGCCTAACAATATCTTGCACTTTCCTTTGGAGGAATCCAAAAAAGGAAGAAATCCAGACATTATGATCCTACAGTAGGGATGCTCACTCCTGGAAGAACAAGGTAGGCCCGCCTACAAGTCAACTGTGTACTCCAGTGAGCAAGAGCAGAATAAATGGATGTTAGTAGAGCTCTCCTATCTCTTAATCTACCACAACTTTCAACTAGACACTCTACTGAAGCTATATTATTACACTATGGCCTAACCTAATAAAACCCATACACCAAATCTATCAATGGGAAGCATTATGCTATGAATATAGTTACAAAACACCATGTGCATAATCTACCATGTACTGCACCCCACCCTCCCTGACCAGGCCCCATCCATTGGTATGCCCCTAACACCACCAAAAAATAGTCTTCCTACAAGGAAAAAATTGACTCTTCCTTGAATGTCCGACAAGAGTTTATTTAACACACTAAAAATACATTTACCAGATAACACAGGAGCAATTTACCACAAACAGATGTGCAATAGAGTCTGGTTTATTCACAGCAGGACCAGTTCACAAACATGAAGGTCCACTAAACCTACTTCTTCATTGTGCTGAGAACAGCCTCCATTTCCTCAGTTTTGAGTTTGTAAAGTTGTTTCCTAGCAAGGAAACTGTCTGTAATGGTTTTAAATGAGTGAATTCTTAGCTAATCCCCTCGAGGGGTACAGCTTAGTTTCCTTCCTCTTGAGTGTGAGTTGGACTTAATGACCCAACGATAACAAAGGCAAAAAAAAAAACAGTGGAAGTAGGAGTGTTTCACCTTAACACGAGTCCTAAGAGACTCAGGCTTCCCACATGCCTTCCCCCTGGGATCACTCCTTCCAGAGAAGCCAGCACAGTGTAATAAAGACATCTGTACCGTCTAAAGGGAGATCCACGTGACTCAGGTATGAGGCCTCCTTCACAGCCAATGAGGAAATGGGCCCTGCCAATAGCCAGAAAGCAAGGCCATCTCAGTAGCAGACTCATTTTCCCTAGTTATTCCTTTAGATGACAGCTGATAACTACAGGACAGACCTACAGCCACAAATACCTAGGTAAGCCCACTCCCAAATTCCTGACCCATGGAGGTTGAGAATGGTGGCACATGCCTGTAATCCCAGCACTCGGGAGGCTGAGGCAGGAGGACTGCATGAGTTTGAGGCCAGCCTCAGCTACATAGTGAGTTCAAAGCCAGCCTGAACTACATAGTGAGACTGTTCCAAAAAAAAATAAATGCTGGTCACTTCATGTCACTACCTTTTTACATAACTTGTTATATGGCAATAGACAATCTCTTTTTCTCCTTCCTATCGTGTCAAAAATAGATTCAAATATGTAAAACAATAACCACTGATAATTTCCTACCACTTTGTCTGTAATTTGGTAAGCCGCCCCTATTATTGTGTTATCCTTCTTTTACTCTTTAAAATAAAAAAATAAAATAAAATACAAAAATAGATTCACCCAGAGCTTACTGCCTTCTTTATTATACAGTATTTCATATATGTATATATATATATACACATATATATATCTTTCCTATCTGTTCTAACCCTTAATAAAAAGCTTTTGTACTAGCACAACAGTACTGATGCACAAAAGAGATCAAAAAACATTAATTGCATGATATCCATCACATTAATGCATTATCAGGCAGAATTCCTATCAACTCTTTATTCTAGAACTGTAATAAAAATCATGCTTACATTTGTATCTCTCCCACTACTAAAACCCATCTCGATACAGCTCATGATAAAAAATTGATATAGGAAAATCAAGAGCTATTAAAGAGCTACCTAATAAAGAAATGGATAAAGCAACTTTTAAATTTAGATTTGTATGACATAAAGTATCTCAATTTTTCCTAGGAAATCCTGCTCATTTTGGATGGAAGCCTTCTGTCACATGGGCCCCTAAAAGCTACTGAGCAAGAAGCTTGTTACAGAATAACCACTGGTTCCTTTATAGCTAGGATCAGAAATATAACAGCATAGCCAGGCATGGTGGTGCACTCCTGTAATCCCAGCACTCGGGAGGCTGAAGCAGGAGGATCCTTGC
>NW_004955402.1:58038567-58060994 GCF_000276665.1 Chinchilla lanigera | reverse complement strand
AAAGAAAGAAACAAAGAAAGAAACAAAGAAAGAAAGAAAAAGAAAGAGAGAGAAATATAACAGCTTAGTATTATGGCATGCCCAAAGCTAAGCAGGCAAGCCATGCAATCAACAACTGTAGAGGTCACAGATCATGAGCTCTGAATGGGTCACAGTCCTTTGGCTACTTATGCTACATAACTCACCTTCACCTAGAGGGAAGCATTCACACTTAGACATAAGGGCCTCTGCTCGGGACACACACATGCATATCATCCATATACCAAGTTTAACCTTGAGCCTATAAAGAACTTTCTCAGCAAGAGCCCAAAGGCATTTGCAGGCAAGAAGTCTAGAACTGTATATTCCCAACATTGTTCCTATTCCAAAGAATACTCATGTCATATTTTAAATACCCAATTAAATTTTTCCTGCAAGCTAAAGATGTAAACATTTGCTTAGTGATTAAATAAGAGGTAAAATAACTCCTAAAGCGCTATATTGACAGGAATCAAAACAAAATAGACAAAATCATAGTGACAAAGGAAATTATCAGTTTCTTTCCTTATCGAAGATTCTCAGCCTTCCAACACATTTATGAAGCTGAATTAACAAAATGTAAAACAACAAACCACATTGCAAGAACAAAGTTAGCTCAATCATCATACCTGGCAATTTACTGGTTTAAAAACCTTCCAACATCTCAAGTACTGTACATTAAAATGATTTAATGATAGTTAATTTTATGGTAACTTTGTATCAAATATCTCTGACAAATGTATCTTTCAAAGAAAATTTTGACACAAAAAGTTAAAATTTAGTACCTTCTTTCAAAAAGTCTTATTTTTAAAATCAATACTCTAGTAATATTTCCATCCTTTTAAGATTAAAAAGAAAAGTTCTATTAGTGCAAGAATAAAGAAGACAAGATAAAGAAATGATGATTCTGAGTAAAGCAAAAATTGAAAAATTCTTTCAATGAATTTTTTCAGTGTCATTAAAAGCAGACATGATCACTTGCATCTTAGGCTAGTTGAAAAGGGTTGTTTTATTATCAGTGTAACTAATCACAATGAAACCATCTCTTACAACTAAAGACATTATAATGAATTTTCTTTACAGCTACAGAGAAATGGGATTTGCTGTTTCACATCAAATAGAATAGGCTATATAAATTCTTCTTATTATTTATTATAAAATATAATTTCATCTATAAAATCAGTCATGAAATATTAAAACTGAAACAACAGAATTTATATCCTTCACTTAATTTAGTTTAAACGGTCTATTCACTAAGAAAGGGTACAGAAGGATGGGAGGCTACATGTGATGGAGCCCCTCCTTTCTCATTAAGTGTCTCCATTAGACTCTGTATTCTCAACAATTTATAATACAGCCATAAAAAGCATTCAATGATAAAAGTTAGTCTATGTTCCTTAAATTGTTCTCTCTTTTTCTTCAAACAGCAAGAAAATGGAGTATATGACATGAAAGCTGAGGAAAGCAAAAAGAATTAGGAGTATAAAATTAAAGAAACGTAATATTTATACTGAAAATTTTAAACACTAGTGAAAAAGAACATTAAGCTAGCAATGAAGGCTTTGTTTTCATCTCAGGTACACCAATAATAAGCAGTAGGACACATGGGGCTCGTGTAACCCTTGTGAGTCTTTTTTTTGTCTTTTTGAGACAGGGTCTCGCTATTAGTTCAGGCTGGCCTTGAGCTCACTTTGTAGACCAGGCTGGTCTCAAACTCGCAAGGATCCTCCTGCCTCAGACTCCCCAGTGCTGGGATTACAGGCATGCGCCACCACACCCAGCCCACCTTCGTGAGTCTTAGCTTCCCTGTTCCTGTTTGCAAAGCAAGAAGGAAAGAATCAGTTTAACAAGAAACTCACTTGCTGAGACCAAGGAGTTGTTAAACACTCCAACAGTATAAAACTTTATTCTTAGTAATGAATGTGTTTTCCATTCTAGCAGGAAAAATAGGGAAAATGGTAGTTCCAAAATGTAGATCTGGGAGAAATATAACAAAAAAAAGAGCCTAAAAATGTGTTCCACAGTTACTGCTTAGACAGATTTGTAAGGTCCATGCATAGTGATGAAATACAATGGCTAATCAAAGAACTGAAGGGGAAAAGAGACTAAAACTACTAATTGTGGAAGAATTTTGGAAAACACTGTAATTCCAAATGTCAATAAGCTAACACACCATATAAAACTATCAAGCCTCAAGACATCTGGAATATAAATTATTAGGTACCAAAGATCTTAGTGTTAAGAAGTATATTTAGAAAGGAGAAAAACTTTAGTATTAAATTTTTTAAATGAATGTAGTTCTACCCAAGTCCATTTATATAATAAGGTTAATAGTTTTTTTGTTCTTTTTTTTAACTCTGTGTGGTGAAATTGTAGGTAATTTTTTTTTTTCTCCTCTTCCTGGCACTTTTCTATAGTTTCCAAAATATATTAACTTTGAGGGAGGAGGAGACTGAGAGGGAGGCTTAAATGAAAGCCTCTAGATACTGCCTAAGTAAAAGAAAATGATAACTACTATATTCTCAAGAAAAAAAAAAGAAATACAGAATGAGCCTACGATTGTGGGCCTTACATGAAACTCAGAATCAAAATACCATGGGGACTTGTCAATACCTTCAGAGATGTGTGAGGTCTAATTTTGTTCAAAAACCATGGATACTGTTACTGCTTATATCTAGATGTATTCTCAAAGCCTCATGCACTCAAAGGTGGGACCTTAGGGACTTTTGATTGGATCATGGGTTTGTGATATTCATCATTCCCTTAGTTCACTGATGGATATAGAGCTGCTTGTGATTTGGGGAGGTAAAGCCTGGTGGGAAGAGGTGGGTCACTGTGGGAGTACCCTACAGGGATTATATATGCCTCTTCCTCCCTTGATCCCCTTCTTCCTGCCCACCATGCCATGGAATGTTTCTCTTCTGCTATGCTCCTCTGCCATATAAACTGAAATCTCTATAATCTGTGAGCCAAAATAAACCTCTTCTCCTTTAATTTATGGTTGTCAAGTATTTTGTCCCAGCAACAAGAAAGTAACTAAGACAGGTGCCAACAAAGTGACCTGTGGCTTTCTAAACCTCATGTTAAATACCTAAGAATGAGGTCTGGGGATTGGAGGGAAAAGGACAAGTATACTGAGCATACACACCATCCACACTTTGATCTTTAATACTATTCCCCACTAAAACTTAACCATGGTTCCTGGAGAAATGGTTCGTTCCAGGACTGGGGCAAGGCAGACAGAAGATAAGCCTGGAGTATCTTATGTCAGAGGGTAGGAAAATGCTTTTTAAAAGAAGAAAAATCGTATCACAAAGACAGAGAAGCCAGACTGAAGGAATGCCAAAATAATGCAGGACCATTAAATTGTCAAAGTAGGAGTGAATAAGCCCATTGCAATGACTGAATGATAAATGGGTAGACAGGTGAATAAGAGAGAGGGAAGGGGAAAGGAGAGGACAAACAGATGTCTCCGCTTATAGTAAAATGAAGAGCCAATTGGTAAAAATGAAGGGAGTGCTGGAGATGGAAAGTCATACTGGCAAAATTATTTGAGGCAAGAATCATGAACTGATGCTAAATCTGAGGGTTTTTCAATATGAAACATAACTTTTTTGCATAATGTCAAAGCATCTCCCCACAAACTACTTCTTAGTTACAAAGGAAAAAACAGAAAAGCAACTCAATACTTTTGCATTGGATAAACTGACAACATCTTGCCTGAGTGATCAAATTTAGTATCCTCAAAAAAAGCGAGATGGACATGGTGTGCCCCCAGATGTGTAATACCCTGAGAAGGACTCAACATCATTCATACAGCATCACAGCTGAAAATGTAAAACCTCCAGCTAATCAAGAGTGCTGAGACAGGAGAACCACAAGTTCAAGCCCAGCTGAACAATTTAACTAGCAAAACCCTGTCCCAAAATGAATATTTCTTTAATTTTTTTTAATTTAAAAAAGGATGGGAGATATAGCTCAGTACTAAGACACTGTATTCAACCCCCAGTATCACAAAAAGGGCAGCAGGGAAGAAACAGCAAACACCCCATGAGGAATGTTTTATTTAAAGAAGAAAAAATGGTGAAGACTATATTCTTAAAAATTGCCAATGTCATAAAAGACAAAGGAAAACTAGAAATTATCCAGATTACAGGACGCTGAGAGGCATGAGAACTAAATGCAATATCTACTTTCAGGCTGGATCTTGTGCTGGCAGGGGGAAAAAAATGTATTAAGTGTATTTTAGGTCAACTGACAAAAAGCACCAATGTAAATTTACATAACTGAGAACAGCACTGTAGTTATGTAAGAGAGAATGTTCCTATTCTTAGAAGATATCAAGTGACTGTTCATGAGTCAAAGGAGTACAATGCATTCAAGTTACTATCAAATGGTCCATGAAGAAGAGTGAAGTGTGTGCATGCATATACAGATGTGCATATAGATATTTGTGTATGTAAACAGTGTACATGAAGGGCCAGGATATAGCTCAGTGGCATAAGTGCCTGCCTGGAAAGTGCAAGGTCCTGAGTTCGAGTCCCAGTACCAAAAAAAAAGAGTGTACATGAAGAAGAAAAAGAAGAAATGATAAATGGGGCAGGGCTAGAGATGCAGCTCAGTGGTAGAACACTTAACCTTAGAATACACAAGGAAGGGGGTTCTATCCCAGCACCACAAAAGAAAAAAATGGGGCAAAATAACAATAGATGAGGAGCCAGGGACATAGCTCAATGGCATAAGCATTTGCCTGGCAAGACTGAGGTCGTGAGTTCGATTACTGATACCAAAAAAAAGGGGGGGGGGGCAAGAAATTGGTTTAAAAAAATAGATGAAACTGGATACAGGTTATATGGGTGTTTTAGAAAAGTTTATTGGTTTTGTTTTCACATTTTTCAGCATTTGGAATTCTTTCCAAGTTAAATTTTAAAGATGAATGTAAGAGTGAGCTGATTTTGTACACAGGCTTACAAAGACCTCTGCAACATCTCTACTAACTGTCAGAGAACCACAGGAATATAAAGCTCTCTAAAAATGATACATGTTTTCTTAGATCTGACAAAACTCCTACTCTATATAGTAGCCGATAGATCCAATGAAAACATCCAGGAATCCAAAAAGCTTTATCATCACCTGATGGTCCTGTTTCTTCTCCTTCCTGCCATTATCTATATTTTGCTATTTTTAAAATTCATTAGCACCCTACAAAGCTGCAGGCAAGCTGACTAAAAGCAAATGAGATACATAAAGGAAAAATGGCAGAATTTCAGCTAGTACTACTGCAAGTGACATCCATCTTAGTGCAGCTATGCCTAGGTACTAAGATCCTGCATATCCTTTTGCCATTTAAAAATAACTACTGGAATCTTTCTGTCACAATCCTGTCCACTGTGATTCCCACACTGGCATTTAAACAGAGCCCTGGAAAACACTTATGCAAAGAGATGCCACCTATGAGGGGACTGTGAGGGTTCCGGCCTATATTTTATAAAAATTCAATGTTACTAATTAACCACTTACCAAAGATAAACCTTCTTCCTGTCCAAAGCAAAAGGATACCAGATGGCACACCAGAATTTGCTAACATAGACAAAATGATACATTGTAATTCCCACACACTTCTGTATTTTCTCTCTTGTCTTCATGAACACTGGCTCCACCTTTTCTAAGCTGGACTACAGAACTTTGCTGAAGAGTTTCAATGTGAAGGAACTCTGCATCACTAAGACTAGTTCTGCAGTCACACAGGTCTCTGGCTTCCCTCCCTAGCCGAGTACTCACTCCATGTAGGTCATGCCATTCATCAGACAATGTTCTTGCTTTTCTATAATTACTCTTCTTAATTGTCCTTCCCTTGCTTTTTTTTCCAGCAAAACTCCATCCATTTTCAAGTTTTCCCTATGACTTTTTACTTTCTGAATTCCAGTTCCCTGCTTTTCACTAAACATTTATCAATGGTTCTGACATCTCAGTCAACATATTAAAAAAAAAAGAAATAGTTATCTCGAAACCTTAAGTCATCATTCTTTGACCTCTATTTTACCTCATCCAAAAATTATAAAAATAAAGCTGTCTGAGATTTTGCCACTTTACTTATATTTATCTCACCTATTATTTATCTTGTTTCCTGTTATAGAGCTTTAACAAATCCAAAAATAAATAAAACACTGTATGGTAAAGGCAGTCAATAGAGGACATAGAGTCAATATGAAGTTAGGCGTCACAAGGAAAACCAAAAGTCCTAAGTTTCAATGCACTTAATGTCTGTGGTATAAGACTTTTCTATAAAATTCTAGAATACCTGAAATAACAAGCTTCCTCTTCAGTTGAAAAGATATATTTTGGGGGAAAGAAAAACTTTTAAATACTAATTTGTATATCAAGAGACAGTTTTTCGAAAACATTGGCATGGTTAAAACCAAAGTTATATATAAGGCCAATGGTTTAAATGAGTTCTAGAACTTTAAACTATTTAGGGGCGAGACAGGTGTTATGAACATCCTAGCCTATCAAGAACAGCCATGGTCTTCTCTCCCATGCAGCTTCCTGCTTGTTTGGGCGCAGGTTGCCCCAGGATGATATCTTCCAAATTCCTGAACGAGGAGAACAGAGGCAACTGGATGGAGCGTTAGAGGGACATGCACATAGTATCTCCACTGAACCTCCTTTCCTTACACATAAATCTCAGCAAGCTAGTAGTGCTTTCCAGTTCCTTCCAGCCTTGCTATCCTCCTTCCCCTGGGATTATCATCAAGGTCTTTTTTCTACCAACAGCAAAATGTCTTCCAAGAATTTCATTTTCATTCCACTGAATTTCATGTTCAATAGCACTTATTTAGACCCAATACTCACTAACATTGGAAGACCCTGCTTAACATTGCTTACAGAATTTTTTTTGGTTTTTCTCTGGTACCAGGAACCGAACTCACGACCTTGCGCTTGCCAGTCAAGCGCTTTTGCCGCTGAGCTAAATCCCCAGCCCAGAATTTTTAAGTATGCTGTATTAGATGCTTCTCAGTAACAAATGTAGACTTTAACCAAACACAATCCTGATCACTGCCATAGGAAAAAAGTATATCTAAAGGCCCACCAGACACCACGCACCAATTAGTATCCACATAACTCTTTATTTCTTAGTATAATTTTATGGATTAAGCAGTAAAAATTCTAAAAAGCAGCATATGTTATGTGAACTGCATTTGCCAGAGTGTCACAAAAACACTACCACCAGCACTCAAAGATACGTATTTAAGCAAGGAGTTTTAAATAAGTGTTACTGAAACATGTAAGGGAAAATAATACCATACCAACCTATAACTTTACATATACTAGTACTTACAAGGTTAAATTAAAATATATATATGAGGTATGATCAAAAGATATGGTGAATGTTTACTTTTTACTGCATAAAAGGCACATTGTCATTGATCTCTCTCAAAATACTCCCCCCCTTGCTTTGGACATGCTCATTCCATGGTTCTTGTCAGTTTCTGATGCAGTTCTGGAAGTCCTCTTGCATGAATATCTTTCGTTCTGCTAAAATAGCAACCTCGACATCCTGACTTGATTCAAAATGCTTACAGCAATTTTTGTTTAAAATATTACAGTGTATCCACATCTACCTTATTACCAGGTCTGGTACTATGCAACTTCTGACTCTTCCCCAAAGTCAAAATGACCACAGAAGGTCAATATTTTCAATTAATTCAGGACACTGAGGCAGAAATAAGTAGCCAGAATGATAGGAAATGTTTGTTCAAAGTGAGGAGGAGAACCCTGAGGGGGATCCATGGCAACATTGTCTTTTACTGTAATAACTGAATTCAAGTATACTCCTATTTTTTGACCATGCCATGTGTCTATATGTGTGTATGTGTAAAAAATAATGGTGTAGGCAAAAGACTAAAGTCTGGAAAACTGCTTTACACTATGATATATCTTAATAATGTACTAATTCTTAAATTATATGAATTCTAAGCAATCAACCAAAGTAAGGAAATCTCAGTTCTGTTATTAAACCAGAAGGTTCTGAAAAATCAGTCCCTTTTCCATTACTTGTAAGCTTTCACAAGTAACATCACAAGTGGTCTTATTTATTGTCGTACCTGAATAGTGGCCACTTTCAAGTTATACTTCTAAGAACATAATGCAATGTAATAAAATATCCTAACTACATAATATTGTTCTTCTACATACTGAACAATAATAGAAATTTAATATGTTGTGAAGAAAAACTGTATACTACTAATCGTCTATAGATTCATAACCTGCCACTCCTTTTAGATTTGGATACAATGGCAACAGCCACCATAATAAAATGCACTCTACCCTAACTGCTAAAATGAAATTATTTAAAGGTGGTTCAAACACAATGGCCATTTCTATCTCACTCTTGATAGAAGTGTTCCCGTAACTTCCAAGGCAGTTGTATCAGATCAACAAACATTCTGCTCCAAACTGTGATTCAGGGATCCTGGCTCCTCCATCTTCAAGCTCTGCCTCTGAGCTTCCTCACTGCCTGCATCCAGCTGACAGAAACAAAGCAGGCATCAAAGAGGCAGCTGCATGACTATGCCATAAAAACTTTGACTCAAAAGTGCTATGTATAGCTGCCACTTATACCTCCTTAGCTGCAACGGAACATAAGTAACATAAGCTGGAGTTGTGCAACTATGTCATCTGGAAAGGAAGATCCATTGGGTAGACAGCTAGCCATCTCTGCCACACACTGTTTCAAAAATTATCATACTGTTTGTCATTCCACTATTAAGGCTTTTAGCCTTCACAAGACTTACAAAAATTTATTTTCAGAAAAGCAGGTATTCCTAGAAGAGCCTATCTAGAGCTACCACTGTACTTGCAACATGTGTAAAATAAGGGAATTATAAATGTCAAACGAAATGAAAGGAGGGCATTGTTTTCAACTGAGCTCTTGCATTAGACCCCAGCAGACCAGATCAAACCAAAATGGAGTCACCTGAGCTAAATGTCAAATACTCAAACTCAAATTTTAAGCAAGCAGACAGATCCCAACAAAGACCAGATTTTCCTGAAAACAGGAAATTTGGCTCTACATGAATCAGCGAAATTTTTTTAAAGCCTTACTTTAAAAAAAAATAACTTTAAGTAACCTGATGTTATGTAGTCCCCCCTCCACACACACTGTTTTGTTTCCTTGTTCTTACTTTATAAAGCTCACAATTCTACTGCTGCAAAATGTCAGCTACCATTCTACTTTGGAGAATGGAGACTGCCATGATTCATAAATCACAAAAGATAACTGGATCTATAACTAAATGTGCAGTAACATTGTCTTTGACATAGACAATACCAATACTATACAAATTTAGCTAACTAGTAAAATCATAAATCCTTATGTCTTATGCATGAAGAGACTGATTAGAAAGTCTGGCATTGGTCGGGCGCGGTGGCACACGCCTGTAATCCAAGCACTCAGGAGGCTGAGGCAGGAGGATTGTTGTGAGTTTGAGACCAGCCTGGGCTACAAAGTGAGCTCAAGGCCAGTCTGAACTGTATAGCAAGATCATGTCTCAAAAAGACAAAAACCAAACAAACAAAAGGAAATCTGGCATTAAGACAATAGTCTTTACTTTTAAAGAGTTCTGTGGGTGATTCTGATAAGCAGACTTGGAAACCACTAGACTAAAATCCCCCCTAAATCGTTTCTCGGCCTTTTGGCTAAGATCAAGTGTAGTATCTGTTCTTATCAGTTTAAAATCCCTCCTAACTCTCAAAAAAACTAATATACATTTTATATATATATATATATTAGTATGCATACAGGCCTAGCACTACAGTGGGGAAGGGAAACAGAGAAGTGTGTGTGTTTGGGACAAGAGTAAATCAGAAAGAGTAACAGATGTACTTAAAACAGGGCTATCACACAGGGACTCCAAAGATACACATCTACATCATAATTTGACACAAAAAATTACTCTGAATGTCAATTTTATCAAACACTGCCCCAACTTACCATATTGAAACCCTACAGTGTTACAGAAATGCAATAAAATACTGTTCTTAGGGGATTTTCTACCCTAAAGATTCTTAATGAAAACCATTTAATCTCATTTTCAGAAAACTGAAATTTCTACTGCCTACCCTTCAATGATCTAAGCTATTTTTAAAAGTATATCACCACCTTAGTTTAAGTTCTAATGATTTTATAATTTTTAAAAATAAGCATACTCCTATAACATATTTCTCATTCTACAATTGATCCAATAATTACATATCAAATCTGATCCATAATTCATAATCAGCAAAAATCACAACTGAACTACCCTTCTGAAGTAGGTTGCTGTTTGCTCTAGGTTTAAAATTCAAAGTTCCCATTATATTTAATAACTGAAGACCATACTGGACTCTGGGTACATTTGAAGATTACACCAGTATTACTCCAACTATGTTAAATAATGTCTTTTCCTGAGGCTTCTAATTGCCTTACTAGTCTTTACTTTAAACTATTTTTAATGTAAGAGAATGCACAGCAAATGAGGAAAAATACAAGCATGGGCTTCAAACATACAAGAAAATGCTGAGTATTAAAGCTGAGATTATGTAGCTTTTGCGAAATGCAGCTGAAACTAGAAGAGCTAAAATCTGTTAAGTATGTAAAATCTGTTGCAAGAAGCCCATGTTCCACATTTGCCCATAAGGAATCTCCTAAAATCACTACATGTATCTGAAATGCAGACATTCTAGCCATGGGAGGACTCTATGACTGTCAATTTCCTGGTGAGCAGCTGAGTCTGCCAGAAACTGTGACATTTCATAATTACAAATGCTTGATCGTTCTCATGGTTTAGACAATTTCAGCACTCTGAATATCAAACCCAAATAGTAATGCCTTTTGGTTCCATAGGACATGTAATTTGACATAAGGCTTCATTTCAATTTTCTTCTTTTCAATCTTTAATTTCAAGGGGTACCTATGGTATCTTGATGGCTTTAAACAAAGTTTATAATATAGGCAACTTCATTTAAGAATAAGTGTCCAAAATATATAAATATAACAAAGGAAAAAAAAGTTATCAAAGATTAAATAAAGCTAGGCATGGTGGTACATACCTATAATCCCAGCTACTTGGAAGGCTGAGGCAGGAAGAGCTTGAGTTCAAGGCCAGCCTAAGCTATTTACTAAGACCGTATCTCAAAAAAATAAAAATATTAAAAAGAGCTGGATGCCAGGCATGGTGGCGCATGCCTGTAATCCCAGCACTTGGGAGGTTGAGGCAGGAGGATCATTGCGAGTTCAAGGCCAGCCTGGGCTACAAAGTGAGCTCAAGGCCAGCCTGACCTGCATAGTGAAACCTTGTCTCCAAAAGACAAAAAAAAAAATGGGAATGTAGCTCAGTGGTAGAGTGACTGCCTAGCATGTACAAGGCCCTGAGTTCAATTCCCAATAACCACACCCCAAAAAGGCTAGAAAAAATATGCAAATGTTGATTCCATAAAAGCACTTTTTATTTCTTTTTTAGCAGCAAACTGCCTAAGTAAAAGTATGATTTCCCATGTCTCTCCTTCATAGCCTAACCCTTGCAGAAGCTGCCTCTTCAGCAAGGAAGGGACAGTAATAACATCTATCCCAAGTCACTGTAAAGTGTAATCCTCATTTATTTAGTGGTATGCAAACTCAGCATGTAGTGAGCTCAGAACAGTACCTGGCACATAGTAACCACTAGTAAGTATTAACCATCACCATCAAAATTGGTCTTTCTGACAGCACCCAAAATAAATTTTATCACACTTCTCCAAGATCACATCACCTCCATCACTCGTTCATCATACAAACTGAATACTGTAGTCCTTATGTAAACAGGCTAAAATAAAATGTTTTTAAATATTGGTCTTGTGTGTGTGGTGTTGGCGTAATATAACAAGATCTTGAGCACAGATCACAGCTTAAGAAAGGCAATGTATTATCTTCTGTGTCTCACTATGTCCCTCCCTACCACCTTCCCTTCCCTCTTCTTACAATCTACTAGCTTGAATCTTGTGTTTGTCATTCACCTGCTTTTCTTTCTTTACTGTATCTGTATTCCTAACACTATGCAATTTTGTCTTGCATATTTCTAAACTTTAAAAAGAAAAGGAAAAATACCATATCCAGTCATCTAAAAGTAGATTTTTTTTTAGACCCTCAAGATAATTTTCCTGGTTGTGCCTGGCAGGAACCAAGTCTGAGACTGGCTCTCTATCTCCCGCCTGCAGCTGCTACAACTGGTGGGAAGTGAGTGCAAGTCTAAGACCAGCTCCTGCTCCCTCCATTGATGGGACTCAGGGACCAGAGACCAGTGGGAATACCAGTGACACAGCAGGACCTGGCTAGAGCACATATGATGGACAGGCAGGACTAGTGGTGTAGAAAAGTCTGAAACAATAGTAACAGTAGGAGCCACCAAGTGGTAAGTTAGGTGAACCAGGTTTGTGCCTGGGGACAAAGACATGCAGAATGGAAGGTCTTTTCTTTTCACTCCTTAATTTTCTTTTCATCTTTTTTTTTTTTTTTTCTTCCTTTTTAAACAGCTGAGGCGAACTCCAGCTATGGAAAACTAATCCTATCCCCCAAATCCAGAAACAAAGATCAGACCTAAGCCTAGCACAAATCCACCTGCAATCTTGGTTAGAATACACATTCTGGGATCAGATTTGGACCTACCACAGAACTGTAAACACTAGAGGAATCTCATTACTTTTATTTTTCTCTGTCTGATGGGTTCTCCTCTTGGTAGTTGGCTGAGTTAGTGCGTATTTGTTTGTTTTGTTTTTTGGTTTTTCCCCTTTTCTTTTCTCTTTTTCTCTCTGTTCTGTTTTATCCTGTTTTGTTTATCTTTCTGTACATCTGTGGGGGGTTTTTCCATGTGTGGTTATATTTTTCCTGGTTTTTTTTCTTCTTCTTTTTCTACCTTCTCATTTGTGACATAGAGCACTAAACTTTCTTTTTGTTTTATTCTACTCATCTTCCTCACTTCATGAACTACCTTTCTTGATTTTATGATACTTTCATATGAGGAAACACTGTCTCTCCTCTATCTGGATCACTTCAATACTCCTAGGTGTTCTCTTCTACTCCTTCCCTCTTGTGTCCTATAATTACGCAAAACTTGGACAATCACCCTCCCACTTTGCTCTTACTATATTAAATCTCATCCACCTTTCTATCCTACCTCCTATCCCTTCTAACCCCCAACCAACAGAGTAAAATCATTCCACTAAAGGGAAAAACATTTGCATACAAGCTCCTAGTATAAGTTGAGTTATATTATATAAATGTAGAACTTGCAACTATGGTTAAAGATTTCAGGCTAATACTTACCACAGTTTGTCAGTAGCCAGGCTGTGCTTGAGTCTATTGTTGTTGCTAGCTGTGCTACTTTGGCTAGGATGCCATACCTGTCATAATCAGTTTTTCTCCCCTGCATTACAACACTGCAACTGTGGGGGGTCATAACCATTATAGTCCAGAACCAAAGGAATGGGTCTTAAGTCAAATAGATAGCAACTCCACATTCTTAAATATATTTGGAAGGTAGGTTCTTAGGATACACATAGAGACCAAGAACCACCTACATCTAGAAGACATCCAAGGGAACAGATTATCTCCTGGGAAAGCCATGACACCTGGGATAAAGCTATCTAACATGAAAAATCTACAGGCATCAACACAAAAAAGACAAAATTAAATAAAAAATAGAAAATTAAAAAAGGAAGAAGAAAATGC
The DNA here is from genome assembly GCF_000276665.1 of Chinchilla lanigera. Lineage (NCBI taxonomy): Eukaryota > Metazoa > Chordata > Mammalia > Rodentia > Chinchillidae > Chinchilla > Chinchilla lanigera. The sequence goes on along the minus strand of NW_004955402.1, from coordinate 58,047,232 downwards.
AACCCCAAACACCCACCCCACCCAGGACAAGTCCAGGGCACAAACAGGTAGAGGAAATCAGAAGCCAACCACTGGAACTCTCTGAAAAGATAGCAGCACAAGTCAAAAAACAAATGGAAGAAGCTACAGAAAAATTAATATGCAAGGTGCAAAAAGAAATGAAGATCAAAATGAAAGACATTAAAGCAGACACAGATATTTAAAAAAAAAAAAAAAAAAAGAGGAGCTCAGGAAAATGATGGAAATCATGTGCCCAACACAGACAAGAAATGGACTCAATGAAACAGATCCAAACAGAAATCCAGGAGATTAAAAATTCCATTGAAAGTATATGCAACAGATTGAATGAAGATGAGGATAGAATATCCTACCTAGAAGATAGGAATGTGACTAGCATCTAGGAAAAGTAAGAGGGGGTGGGGATTTAGCTCTGGCACAGCACCTGCCTGGCAAGCACGATGTCATGAGTTCTATTCCCGGTACCAGGGGAAAAAAAAAATCTAGGACAAGTAAGGTATGTTAAAAATAGCAAGAGATCACAAAAAATCAATCCAACAGCTACAAGATGAAGCAAAGAAGAAAAACATAAGAGTGACTGGAATCAGTAAGAAGGCTGGAGACAGTGCAAAAGCCATTAAAAAACTCTTCACAGAAATAATGGCAGAAAACTTCCCAAATATAAAGAATTTGACATACAAATTAACAAAGCATACAGAACCCCAAATACTCATGACCAAAATAAATCTATACCAACGCATATAATAATTAAGATTCCAGAAATTCAACACAAGAACATTCCAGAAATTCAACATCAAGAACAAAATATTAAAAGCAGGTAGAGGAAAGAAACAAAGCACCTATACAGGAAAGCCCATCAGAATCACAACAGACTACTCAACACAAACTCTCAAATCAAAGAGAGCCTGGAGTGAGGTATTTCAAGGCCTAAAAGCAAACAATCTTCAACCTAGGTTGGTGTACCCCAGAAAACTACCTTTCAAAATCAACAGAGAAATAAGATACTTCCACAACAAAGAACAACTGAAGAAATTCATGGCCATCAAATCAGCTCTACAGAATGCTTTGCAGGATATATTAGAAACAGACAATGAAGACCACAAACACACAAACACCAATAGAAAGAAGACACCAAGCAGAGCAAGCAGTTAAACAGAGGAGAAAGAAAGGAAACCAACAACAAGAAAATAATACAAAAAAGATAAGTCAATAAATATCAAATATAACTATCAAAATAAAGGATCTCAACTCACCAATGAAAAGAAACAGACTGGCTAAATGGATCAAGAAACAAGATCCAATAATATGCTGCATTCAAGAAACACATTTAACCAAAAAGAAATTCATAAACTAAAAGTTAAAGGATGAAATATAATCCTATACAACACAGGAACCCAGAAAAGCAAGGGTAGCTATTCTATTTGCAGAATAATGTAAACTTTAAGCCAAAACTGATCAAAAGAGGTAAGGAAGGTCACTACACACTTGTTAAGGGAAAACTCCAAGAAGACATAACAAACATAAATATATATCCATCAAACACTGCTGCACTCAATTACATAAAAAAACAAATAAGCATTAACACAATTGTAGTAGGGTACCTTAATATACCACTCTCACAAATAGATAGATCAACTAGACAAGAAATCAAAAACTATCAGAATTAAACCAAGCCTGTGAACAAATGGACTTGATAGATGTCTACAAGGTGTTCCAGCCCAAAACATCAGAACACACATTTTCAGCTTCACATGGGATGTTTTCCAAATAAACCACACATTAGCCCAAAAACCATGTTTAAGTAATGTAACTGAAATCATCCCATGCATACTATCTGACCATAGCACAATGAAACTGGAAATCAATGACAAAAGAAATCATAAAAACTACATAAAAACATGGAAATAAAACAACATACTTCTGAGCAACTGATGGGTCACAGACGAAATTAAAGATGAAATTAAAGAGTATACACAATTAAATGATAATGTAAATAAAACATACCGAAACTTACGGGCTGCAGTGAAAGCAGTTCTATACGGGAAAGTAATAGTGATGAAATCTCACATCAGGAAAACAGAGCAAGCTCAAATAACCTAATATTCAAGCTTCTAGAAAAAGAACAAATCAAACCCAAAGTTCATATGAGGGAGGCAACTACAATGATAAGAGCAGAAATTAATGTAACTGAGACTAAGCAAACAGTACAAAGAATCAATGAATCAAAAAGTTGGTTCTTTGAAAGAATAAATAAAATTGATAAACCATTAACCAACCTCATCAAAAAGAGGAAAGAAAAAAACACATATTCAAGCAATTAGGAATAAAAAGGGGGAAATCACAATGGATCCTACAGAAATTCAGAAGATCATCAATACCTACTATGAGAATCTATATTCTAATAAGATGGAAAACACAGAAGAAATGGACAGACTCCTAGACACAATCGAACTGTCAAACCTATGATGCTGAACATATTTTCATGTATTTATTTGCCATTTGTATTTCTTCATTTGAGAAGTATGTATTCACCTCAGATGCCCATTTTCAGACTTGGTCTTAAATTTTGGGGGCCTAATTTTTTCAGTTCCTTATATGTTCTAGGTAGAAGTCTTTTGTCTGAGGGAAAACTGGCTGTAATTTTTTCCCACTCTGTGGGCTGTCTTTTCACTCTGTTGGTGATTTCTTCTGTTGTGCAAAAACTTTTTAATAAGGTAAGATCCCAGTTGTTGATTTTTTTTGTAGTATTTCCTGTGCGGTCCAGGTTTTGTTCATGAAATCTCTGCCTACACTTGTATCTTCAAGATTGCTACCTGTTTTCCAACAAATTTAGTGCTTCTGTTTTAATATTTTGATCTTTGACCCATTTGGACTTTAGTGCATGGCCATAAACATGAGTCTTAGTGTTTGGCATGTAGAAAGCTAGTTTTTCCAGCACCATTTATTAAAGTTTTTCCAGCACCATTTATCTTCCATGTTCACTGTTGAGTTATTTGTACCTTTTCTATCATTCATATTGATTTGTAATTGCTTGCCCTTCTGGGTACTAATCTTTTATCAGTAATATGTGCTAAACTCATCTATTCTTCCTTATGACCTATCAGATCATTTTTTGATGTTTCCTCTTAATAAACACAATTTGTCTATATATTAGTAACATCAAAACACTAATCTGCATAACAATCTCCTAACTCTGCCAGACTCATACTGTACAACTACTGTCCTGGTTTGCCTTTTTTCTTTTAAATTCTTTTCTTTTTTCAGAACTCAGAGCCCTCACACTGAGCTATATCCCCAACCCTTTTTTTTTAAAGACAGGGTCATAGCTGCCTAAGCTGGGCTTGAACTTGTGATCTTCCTGCCTTAGCCCCCAACCCCAAAGTGCAGGGATTATAGGTGTGCATCACCAGACCTCACCAAATTGCCTTCTAAAAGGGCAGAAACTGTCACAGTTTTACCTTCTGCATTTAAGCTTTGACTTGGCCTACCGTTGATTTTTTTATTGTAAATGTATTCTACCCTAAGTTCCTTTTTACAAAGGAGCGCTTAAATAGAACATAAAAAGAGCCCCAAATGAAATACTGATTAGGTGTTAACCATTACTTCAAACCACTCTACTCTCTCACTGAGGCAAATAAAAGATGAAAATTTCTGAATGTAAAAATTTGCCAGATTATTTGCAATTTAGACTGATCCCTATCCCGTCACACCCCAAGAAGAATCTTTAATATATCTTCACATATCAGAAGTACAGAGGGTGGGCATATAGCTCAGTGGCATAAGCACCTGCCTGGCAAGTGCAAGACCGTGGGTTCGATTTCTGGACCACAAAAAAAAAGTACAAATGGCCAATATGTTCAACATGTCTGGCCATTAAGGAAGTACACATTAAAACAACACTCAGATTCCACCTTATTCTAGAAAGAACGGCTATCAACAAGAAATCAAATACTGCAATAACAAATGCTGGTAAAGTTGCAGAGAAAAAGGAACAGTTATGGCTTGTGATTAGATGTCCTCCCCAAAGCTGCATGCAGTCATAAATGGGGCATTTTCAGAGGTAGCTGAATCTAGAGTGTGACTGATTCACAGTGCAGTGCTAGGATTAAAGGTGCTAGGACTGAGGGTGGGTGATTACTAAATCAGTCCACTGATTGGTTTGGCACTGCCCTAATCCTAGTACTCTGGATACAATAAAGGGATAGAAAGAGGCTTGTCTTTCCCTCTTGTTTGCTTTGCTACCTTTGCCTGCCATGAACTGATTTTCCTCTGTGATGCATGTCTGCCACTCACCCTGCCTTGGAGACAGCTGATTATGGATTGAAACCTCTACAAACTGCAAGCTAAACAAACCTTTCCTCCTTTAACTTTAGACGTTAGATATTTTGTCTCAGCTAAGACAGGAAACTCTACATTGCTGATGGCAATGTAAACTACTACAACCACTATGGAAGCTGGTATGGTGATTCCTTGAAAAACTAAAACTACTGCCCTTCTAAGTATCTTTGCGAAAGAGTTAAAGATGATACATGCATATCCATGCATACAGTGATACATGCTATCTATGTTTACAGCAGTACAGTTCATACTAAATAAGAAATCGGACTATATGTCCATCAGCAACTGAATGGATAAAGAAAATGTATTTATAAACAGTGAGGCACTATTCTACCATAAAGGATAAACTTGAGTCATTTGTAGGAAAATGGATGCACCTTGAGACCATAATGTTAAGTGTAATAAATCAGACACCCAAGCTTCAATATTGCATGGTTTCTCTTATATGAAAAACCCAAAATATAAATAAAGAACAAAATAAAAGACAACAGGAAATAGGAAGAGAGATCTTTTTCCAATGGGAGGAGACTCAAGAGATGGAGAAGGGAGGGAAGCAGAAGGGATGAAAAAAGAATTAAGATGTGTTATGTATATGTACCAATTCCCCATGAGGAATGCGATCATTATGTACTGCAAATATGTACTAATAAAAAATAAAAATAAATGTCTCCAAATATTGCACTTAAGTTTTATTCTTAAAAAAAATAAAGAATTAAACATTAGGGATGTATGAAAGTCAACATTTTCAGCCAGGAGTGGTGGCACATGCCTGTAATCCCAGCACTCAGAAGGCTGAGGCAAGAGGATTGTTGCAAGTTCAAGACCAGCCTGGGCTACAAAGTGAGCTCAAGACCAGCCTGAACTGCATAGTGAGACCCTGTCTCAAAAAGACAAAAAAAAATAAAAAATAAGAAACATTTTCAAACAGTGTTGATTGGGTAATTATGGCTGGGTAAGTAGCCAAAGGGCAATCCTGAGATATATACATACACACATACACACATATACGAATGAAAAATCTCAAGATATCCATCTTCTTTGAGTTATCAATTGCTCTGTACAAAGACTCTATTGTAAAGGAAGAACTAGACAAAATGCAGTATGTGTTAAAAGTATGTTCACCTTAGAACTCTAGAACAGAGAAAAACTGGAAACAACCTATTATCCAGCAATAGGGTACAATAAAGATAAAGAAACTATGGCATATACATTATATCTGGAAACTAACCACTGAATGAAAGCAATAATGATCAAAATGAAAAATAAAACCTAGTGAAAATAACAACAGAAAATACTTTACGTATCTCTATCTTCTCTCCCAAAAGGTTCTCCTTCCAGAACTAAACTGTGGAAGTTCTAAAGTGTATTTATTCGTGTTTATTTAATTTGTTTTATCAACTAATTCTTTTATGCTTCAACACTCCCATCAACTTTGCCATCAACATTGCCTCTTGCAGGATTATTTCTGGGTTATAGTCCAGGTGGTTGGAATTGCTAGATAATCAAATAGTTCTTATAATCATGATCTACCTATATAATTACCAGAAGGTGATATTACAACCATAGGAGAATACCAGTAAGAATACAACTCTCTTTCAAAAAATATATACAAGAGATCTGGACCCCTCACCAGTGCAGCAAGAAATCCAAAATATACATGTATACATGTATGTATGTATGTAAGCTATGTATATGTCTGCGTATGTTATACAAAGACACAATCTTATACACACACAACTTTACTTTCCTTCCTCTCTATACTCTTCCCACTTCCCAAACCAGAATCTTGTAAGTCAAGTTCTATAAGTATTTATCGACTATCCTCCATGCACGAGACAATATGTTATGGATCTATAAGATGTAAACTATAATACACTTGCTATAATCTGAAGGATGATATATACACATTTGCATTCATGTACACACACACACACACACAATGGAAATGAGGCTCTGGTGAGTTACCAATGGTCCTCTGGAATTCAGATTCATCTATACAACTGTCTACTTTCTATCTCCACTGAAATGAGCCCACATTGAAATCACTGTGCTCACTAGTCCTGACAGGTCAACTTCATTGGATTAAGAAATGTCTAACAGATTACTAGAGCATGATCCTAGGTGTGTGTGGCTGGGTCACAGAAGCATGTCCTTGGGTTTTATACAATGGTCCTCACATATTCCTCTTTGGCATAGTTACCCTGCTCTGCTTCCATGTTTTAGTATTGCTTAAGTCCCATTCTTTTCTATCCCATATTCCTCCCTTTTGGAATTGTAGTTTAACCTATGATACTGTACCTTGGGATTACGTAACTTCTTTTTTATTTCAACAGTGATTCAAAACTCAGAGGTTGCCTTGAGTCTCAGAGGAAAAGAACTTCTGAAAAATTACAGATCTATTGAGACTTTGGGGAATTACTGCCTTTCTGGGTGTACATGGTATAGTGGTATTGCATTACACAGAATTATGACTACCTTGTGTCTTTATTTGGAGATTAAGTATGGTGTAAGGAAATGTGTTTGGGTATAAAACTAACAAGGGATGGATTGTCACCATTAATATATATGTCAGCTTTATTGAATTAAGAAATGCCTAGCAGGGGCTGGGGATTTAGCTCAGTGGCATAGCACCTGCCTGGCAAGCACAAGGTTGTGAGTTCGGTTCCTGGTACCGGAAGAAAAACAAAAACAAAACAAAACCAAAAAAAAAAAAGAAATGCCTAACAGATTAGTGAAGCACTCCTGAAAGTATGCCACAGGAGTTATGGAGACATGCTCTTGGGAGATATATGGACCCTCATCAATTCCTCTCTGGTTCTGTTCCTTTGCTTTGCTTTCTGGGCACTATGAACTAAGCGGTCTTGCTACAACATGCCCTTCCACCATAAGGACCTACCCTAAGAGCCTGACCACTATCTACTCAACCTCCTAAAACCAAGAGTTAAATTAAACCTTTCCTCATTTAAGAATGTGGGAGTCAGGAATTATGTTTCAGCAATAGGAAAAAATACTAATACAATTATCTTTCCCAAGCACTTGCTCACCTTCTCCTGCTGCCCATCCCACATCTGTTTTTTTTTTGGTTTTTTTTTCTCCGGTACCGGGAACCGAACTCACGACCTTGCGCCTGCCAGGCAGGCGCTTTTGCCGCTGAGCTAAATCCCCAGCCCCCCATCCCACATCTGGACAACAGGATCACCCAGTTGCATAGAACATATCCCTGGTGTCCTGACTCCCACATCTCACTTCTCACCTATTCTGTCACCAAATCTGTTCTACTAACTGAACATATATAATCCACCCCTTCTCCTAGCTCTCATTCCACTATTCTTGTTCATTTAGAACTATCCATGTCTCATCTAAAATAAATACCACGGCCCCCAATGTCTCTTTACTCTATGCTTACTCTCCTCCAATAGGTCTGCAGAGTTGCAACCAAAGTGATTAAAATGACAAAAAAACCTGCAAAAGCCAACAAGCTACATTCTTCAAAGAGGCCTCTCCAATCTTATCTATCACATCTCTACATATTCCATTATCTAAACTCCTTTAACCTCCTGAAGTAGTCCACTGTTACTTCCTGATGCTTGTAAATTTTCTATCTGAAACTCTACTTCCCATTCTCTCTTCATCTGTTTGCTCAGCTGGCTCCCTCTCATTCTCTGGATATCATCCCCTCATGGCATTCCTCCCTAATTGCTCCAGGTCCAGGTTAAGTAATTCTGCTGAATGTTTTTGTTTTTAGGGGTACCTTCTTATTCTGAAGGAATCTCTGTGAAATAAAAATCAGACAACAGCCTCTCTCTTTCTCCCCCTCCCCACCCCAAAAGGTAGCTCATATTCCCACCCAGAACTTTAAACATGAGAAAAAAATGTCACAAAGGTACAGACACAGTTAAGAGATTTTTCCAGTGTCAGAAGCGAGTCAACAGCCCAACAACAACGGTGGTAGTTTCTCCTCAGTAGAGGCTACCTTGTATTCCTAAACACCCAAAGTCAACTACTGCCAAGAGTATCAAGGAATTAATTAGAACTACATAACTGAATTTACTCTCTTTTCACAGATTTACCAAGTAGGGTTTTTCTCACCACCTGAGAAACAAACCACAGTATTTTTCCACCCCACCCCACGCCCAGTACTGGGGATAAACCTTTGTACGAGCTACATCCTGAGCCCTTTTCCATTTTTTTTTTTTTTTAATTTTTATTTTTTTGGTACCGGGAATCGAACTCATGACCTCAGGCTTGCCAGGCAAGCGCTTATGCTGCTGAGCTACATCCCCGGTCCCTCATTTTTTATTTGGATACA
>NW_004955402.1:58014907-58038467 GCF_000276665.1 Chinchilla lanigera | reverse complement strand
TTTTTTTTGGTTTTTCTCCGGTACCGGGAACCGAACTCACGACCTTGCGCTTGCCAGGCAGGCGCTTTGCCGCTGAGCTAAATCCCCAGCCCCAAGCGCAGGGTCTTGATCAGCCATTAAGCTGCCCACACTGGGCTCAAACTTGGAACCCTTCTGCTCAAGGAAGAACAAAATTAGAAGTCTATGTTATTAAGGTGGGAGTACTCCTGTAATAAACACAGGTCTAATGAGAATAGATGGGAGGAAATATCTCCTTGACCAAAAGAATGCCCACTAAACCCTGAAACCTAACTCAAACACTATTTCCTGCAAGAAACTTTTGCCACTCCTGGCCAGGCACTTAGCTATAACTTCCTCTGTACTCCTGTATATTTTGGTACTGGAAAAGATATATTTAATAATGTATCTGTCTATTCAACTAGATCTCAAAATCATCTAAGGAAGTATGTTACTATCTCTAGCACCTACAATGGTGTTTGGCATAAAGCAGGAACCAATATTTTTCAAGTGGAACCACTCTGCTTTTCTTAAAAACATACCAGTGCAACTCTTACCATTCAACTTTTCTGTAAATCTGAAAATATTCCAAAATAAACATTTATAAAGGATTCTTTAAAAATGGTGTAATTTTTATCAGCTATTATGACACCTACCACACATGTCGTGCAAGAAGACATAAGCTACTAGAAAGCTGTGCTTTGTGCTTGTAGTCAGTAATTTTGCTTGTAACAAGCGTGAACAAAGAATGGGCAACAAACATTTGAGATTGGAATTTCAAAACAAATTTTGATCAGGTTATTTAATCTGGGCCTCAGTTTTGTAAAAATATAGTAACCCCTACCTTACGAGTTTGCTGTGTAGTACAGGGTATGGCAAAGGACATAGCTCTTCTAGTCGCTATGTTAGTGCCCTTCCCTATACTGTGTTCAAACTAGACTAACACCTCACGCAAAAGAGACACATAATATTCTAATCCAACAAGGCAAAGACTCAAGTCGTAACTCAGATGGCTATTAGGCTGATTATCTACACAACAATCCTATATGTGTGTCCAGGAATTCCAACCTTGCCACCAAATCCTACTCCAGAACTGCTTTACGAAATACGTAAATAGCCCACTCAAAACCCTACGCAGCCGACAGGGGTCAGCAGCTACGGCCACTAACCTACACGGGCTGACTCCAGAAAGAGGGCCAGCGGGCTCAGGACGCGCTAGTTGGAGGGAGAAGAGGATGTACTAGGAACCCCCGCTGCTGTGACATTGGTGTCCAGCTGCCTGGGTCTCCCGGCAGTGGTGCAGGGCGGGCTGAAAGCCCAGGGGACTGAGCCCTTCATTTTCAGACTCAGCAGTGGGTCCCCGCCCGTGCGGCCCCCGCCCACCCCAGCGCCACCTAACCGAAGGCGCCGCGAAGGAGCGGCAGCTCTGCAGGTAGAGACCTGGGAATACACGCGAGGGGGTGGGCGGCCCAGGGAAGCTACTGGTGCGAACTGTAAACTTAATCCTGGCAGCTTCACAGTCAGGGGAGTGTTTCTACCCGCAGGCAAGAACGGGCCCGATTTCCGGCAGGGGCGCGCGGAGGACGCTGACGGGGGCTGTTTTTGCGCGGGCGGAGGGTGCGGCGGGGGAAACCGAGGCCCGCCGGGAGCGCAGCCCAGAGGGGCCCGCAGCCCAGGGGGGCCCGCGAGAGCGCTGGTCCGCGGGCGGCGGGGCGCGAGGCTGCCGTCGAGCCGGCCTGCTGAGGGAGCAGGTGGAAGCGCAGGGACCAACGGGGGCACCGGGGCAGGACTGCGGCCAGCGAGGCGGCGTGTGAGAGCGGGCGAGCGAGGGTGTGTGTCCGGGCTGGAGTCTGGGCGGGTGTCGGGAGGGAAAGGCGAGCAGGGAGGGGCGGAGGCGGGGGGAGGGGGGAGGAGAAAGAGCGAAGGGCCCTGACGGGGTTCTGGGCGTCTAGCCGCCCGGCCCCGGGCCCTCAAGCCACCGCCCCCAGGCCCTGCCCTGACGCCGGACGGTCCCCGCCTCCAGACCCCCCTCCCCACCAGAGAATAACTTACCTGTTTGCCGACGGAATCGCTCCTGCTCGCCCCTCTGACTGACTCCTCCGGCTCACCGTCTTCCCTCTGGGAGGAAGAGGCGGGACTTCCGGTCTCTCTGTTGAAAGACTTCCGGCGGTTCCAAGGTGTCGCTGGTGAATGGTGCGCCCGGTACGACAATTTGAAAAACAAGATTTTCCGACCATTTTAGTAAAATCCAGTTTGAGCTCCTACTTTTTGCTCTGAGTAGCCGGTAGTGCCATGTATCGACTTGTTTTCGCCCATCAGCTTTCACCGGAAGTGTAAAACATAAAAGAGGAAGTTCTACCCCTCCCCTCGAGTGAAAAAACGGAAAGCCAGACGAGCCAATATAAAGAGGCGCGACTGTCTCTAAAGGCAAGTGGTGCCAGCCAGGGAGGACCGCCTGAGGTTTCCATATTGCGTCAGAGTGAGTTCTTCCTAGGCCAGTCCCGCCTCCTTCTTGACCTCTGAGGGCAGAACCTGAAACATCCCCTCCGCTTGCCTTCCCCTGCCAGCCAGGCTCTTGTCGCTTCTAGTGCAGTGATTTAAACATGGGGCTGGGGATTTAGCTCAGCGGCAAAGCGCCTGCCTGGCAAGCGCAAGGTCGTGAGTTCGGTTCCTGGTACCGGAGAAAAACCAAAACCAAAAAAAAAATAAAAATAAAAATAAAAAAAAAATAAAGAAACATAATTATCGCACATATGAGGCGTTTATGCTGTTTCAGATTATGAGAAGAACCTATCGAACTGCAGCAAAATGGGATCCCCACTCAGAGGCTTTAGGAAGCATAGCGGAAGGCTAACACTAATGAGACTAGACTGAATGTAGCTGGTGAAAGTTTGGCAATGGAAAATGAAACCGCCTTTGATATTCAAAACTACCGTCTGGGTGTGAGTGTGTGTGTGTTCATGTTAACAGCACAGCACAAGAAATTCTTAGGAAAGAGGGGTATGGTTCCAGGATACATTGCTTACTGCCTCCTTGCAAGTCCTTCCTTGAACCGCATTTTAGAACAGTTTCTTCTGAAACTCAGAATTTACTGGGGCGGACCTAAGTAGATGATGACTGTATCACAGCTTGATAACTGCTGTGACAAAGATGTATATGGACATGGACGAAGGTGATAATCCTGACAAAGGGTCCACCCCAGGATCACAGGACAAACTCCTGGACCTGTTACTCATTAGAAGCGTGATTGTGTCTTCCTTTTAGGGACTTAAAGAAGCAATTTTTGCTAAAAACCCACCTTCACTTAGATCTACAGATACCCAATAGGAAACTAAATCAAAGCTTGGCCTTTGTTTTGTAAAACTAGGTCAAATCCTCAGCTCAGTATTACAGGCCTGTTAGCCATTTACTGAATGTCTACCTAAAAGTTGGCAAAGCTTTATTAGCCGTAAATTTACCTAGCTTATCACCCTTCATGACTGAGAATACCTATGCCCAAAATCCCAAGTGCCTTAAATTTGTGGTCACATTGGACCCCAGGAGAGGCTTCCATGACTGAGACTGCCCCAAGTCATGAGGATTCCTCTCAAGGGAACCAAATTGCCCTCAAACATGAGGAGTTATAATCGACTAGACCAGTGCTGGTGAACCTTTTATGATTTAGTTTTAGAACTTTTATGATACAAACACCCCACTGTTATAGGCAGCTGAGTTAGATAGAAATACAGGCAGTCAGACAGGGCCAGACCCTTGAAGGAGCCAATATGGAAAACAAATACCTTGCAAATGGAGAACTACTTGCCTCAAGACAAAAGACTAAACAAATGCACCCACATACCTCCCTAGGGATGGACATCAGAGATTGATATTCTAGGAAAAGCCCCTAGAATACAGGCTAGTTCTGTATTCATACCCCCTTGCTACATGAGTCAGTGACTCGCTTCCCCATTTGATCCCAATTTTTTTTTTTTTCTTTTTTGGTCTTTTTGAGACAGGGTCTCACTATGCAGTTCAGGCTGGCCTTGAGCTCACTTTGTGGCCCAGGCTGGTCTCGAACTTGCAATGATCCCTCTACCTCAGCCTCCCAAATGCTGGGATTATAGACGTGAGCCACCACACCCGGCTTTAATCCCAATTTAAATAATTTTACCTGAACAGTTCTTATTGGCTGGCCATAGTTTTGTCACACCTGTCCACCTTGTGATTTCCCCTTTTTCCCTACCTTGGACCTGCCTCACCTCGTGGTTTTGCTCTATAAAAGTCCCTAGAAAAGACAGTCTTGGGCAACCCACTTGGGCCCCCTTCTGTTTCTCTCTCAGACAGAAGCTTTCTTTCCCTCAATAAATATATTGTGCTGTTAACCTCTGCTGTTCCTAAAAGTCATTGTTCGATTTTAGAGAACACGAACTCACTCCAGGTAACTTTCAGATTAGGAGTTTCTATTTTCCTATTATCACCACTGGCACATAGATTTGCCACCACTGGACTAGACCCTTGCCCACCTCAGCTAAGCCTTAAAATCTGACCTGCTTTTGTGAGTGGGCCGGCCTGATCATCAGAATGCACCCTTTCGAGCTACTCGAACTGGAGTCCTTTTGTATCCTATCTCACCGTCCAATTAAAGCATTTCCCTATAAACTCATACTGTCACTTCAGACTTCAGTTTTAAATTCCATTTTCACTGAAACAAGGACCCAAGGTAGCCAGTATTTCAGGTGAGACTGAAGATACAAGAGTTCTGACTTTGTTTTGTAAGCATAGGAAAACAGATTATAGTGGGATGTTATCAGATTTATATTTAAAAAGATAATTCTGAGTAGGGTAAAATGTCCTGAAGATAGGCTTTCTTAACCAAATTATCTCTCAAGCCCAATTCCAGGTATTATAGATAGCTAAATTAGGTAGAAATATTGTAGACAGACAGGGCTGGGCCCTCAAGAGGTCAAGGCAGAAGACAACTGTGGCTGGAGGCTATTCACTGAAAGCCAGGCTCCAAGAAAAAAGGAACAGCACTCCTATTCTTCCCCTAGGGATGAGCAGCAGTGATTGATATTCTAAATAAGCATCAATCACCTGGGGTGGAGCACCAAACCTTCCAAGAAACTCCTTGTCTATCCCATGTGCACTTGTTACTTGCTATGTACCTTGCTTCCCAATTTGATTCCCCATATAATCAGCATTACACAAATGACTATACTTGTGGTGACTTTATTCGTTCACCATAGTCTTGTCCCACCTGAAACCTACCTTGTGAGTTCCCACTGGATCAAGAGTACCCAAACGACTATACTACAAATCTTATTGCTTGATTATAGTTCTGTCCCTCCTTTACCCCACCTGACCTCATGGCTTTGCTCAGTAAAATACCCTTGAAAAGTGGGGTTGGTGGGCAACTCACTTTCCAGGCCCTCTTCTGTCCCTGTCAGACAGAAGCTTGCTTTCTCTCAATAAATTCTTCCTACTTTTAACCTCCATTGTTCCTACAATTAATTCCTTGGTTTTAGAGAACACAAACTTGGCATTTCAGACATCTAGCGGGTCGGAGTTTCTTTCCCCTATATCACAGGTACAGAGTGCTTTCAGGCAATAGTCTCTTACTTTTCTCTTTGGAACTGGGAATCAAACTCCGGACCTCGCAGTTGCCAGGCAGGCACCTGGTGGCTGAGCTATACACCCCACACCTTTTTTAATATCATTGCCAGAGAACTTTTTGTAGACATTATCTGGTTAAATTCCCATTGTAATCTGCATTTCTTATCCCTACAGTAGGAAACTGCAGTTTACAAGAGTCAACTATCCCAAGATTACATATCTGGTAAAAGTGGAATCTAACCATCAAGGCCATTGCCAGCCTTCTCCACTTACTAATTGATTCAGCTTATTAATAGTTATTTTTAAATTCTAGTGAAAGAAGTGGAAATTTTCCTCAGAACACATAACCAGTTATCAATATTATATTTATTCCATTAACCAGCATTTCTTGGGTGTCTATTATATATAACTAAAGTAGATTCTGTCTTTATTGTTCATGTGAAATTTACCTAAAATTTTTGAAAATTTAATCCATAGTATGATCTCAACAGCTGTCCCAGCAGTTTTAACCTTGTATGACAAGATGATAAATTTCTTGACAGTAAAAGCAGCTAATATAATTCTCCATGTGGATTAGGCATTCTCTTGGTCTTTAGGTGATTTATCACTCTTAAATTTCTTACCCCAGAGATTTATTTAACATTTTATCTTTCCTTAAGCAGTAAAGTAAAATCTGAGTTTATTTTTCAGTTCTATCATCCATTGTTTTTCTGAGACAGTAAATTTACGTTACAATACAATGTTTAAGGAAGTTAATTTCACCTCATTTCCAATCGATGGGTTCTATTCATAGAATTAAGGTCTGATTTTTCTGACTCTTAACAGTGGCATCCAGAGCAACTTCATGTTTCTTCCTCTTCCTTTTGCCTCTTTCTCCTTTTCCTCATCCCCTTCTCCTCCTCCGCTTCCTCCCCCTTCCCCTCCTTTCCTCTACACCCTTCTCTTCCTCTTCCTCCTCTTCCTGCTCCTCCTCCTTTTGCTCTTTCACATGCTCACTCTTCCCAAATACACACACCCCTCTCTAGTAATATTCCACTATTAAGTAAGATTGTCTTTTACTTATACAAGGAGCACTCTAAATAATGCAGTATTATTACCAAATGATACAGTATTATTACCAAATCTGCCACAGTTGCAGTCTAAGAAAGTTACAAAGGGAACAAAAAATTCCAGACTTCCTAAGTGAAATATAAGTAAGTAACTCCATAAGTTAAAAAAAGTGCAGTATAAATTTAAAAATGTGTCCAATGGAAAACTGGATTAAATTATTTTAATTTAAAAAATGGAAAGTGATAGGGAGTTTATGAATGTATCAGTCCAGGAAGGCCAAGAGATACTATGTTAACAGACAGTGCAAGTCTTAGGGTTTGTAACAAGTATATGTTCTTAATTCTGCTGCATCTCATTGTTACCAGATACTATACTCCCTGTCCTCTCTGTGGGATCCAGACTTGTGGAACACCTCTAGCTGTGTTAGAGGAACATAGAAACAATACAACGTGCAGTGATTCTTAAAGCTTTGACCCATAAATACAACACCTTGTCTGGTCACATTTCACTTAACCAAGAAAATTCACATGGCCACAACTGATTTCAAAAAGATGGAGGGGGCTGGGGATTTAGCTCAGCGGCACAGCGCCTGCCTGGCAAGTGCAAGGCCGTGAGTTCAATTCCTGGTACTGGAAGAAAAACAAAAAAACAAAAAAGCCAAAAAAAACCAAAAAGATGGAGAAGTGCTGTCCTGTTTTGTGTCTGGGAAAAAACTAGAACTCGTGGTAAAGAGCATTGGTGACCATCTCTGTGGAAAGAACAACAGACTGGGACTCAAATAGGTGTGATTTCCACTTAATTATTTACTACTATACTACCTAAATGTTCTCAGGCGCAATTTCTTATCAAATGAGAGTGATCACAGACAGGTATCCACCTCAAAGACTTTTTGAATGTTAACATTCACTAGTGTTAAAAAAACATTAAAAATTTTAGAAACTTATTCATTAAAAAATGTATCACTCCCTTGAAAATGATTGTAAAATATAGGATGGTTGAAAAGATCACAAAGCACTTGTACCAGGAGGCTTTGGAAGCAGATAACAAAATAAACCTCTACTTGATATAATTAGTAGAAATAGTTTGTCCACAGAAAATTTGGAGGGCAGAGGTAAGGGAGACTCTGAGTGATTATGCAGCTGCATGTTGGTAACAAGGACCTAGTTTCTCTCTCTCCGTCTCTCTCTCTCTCTCTCTCCTCTCAAATTCTGTGTCTCATACAACTTTAGGCTGGTAGTAAGATGGTTAAAATGACTACAGGAATCATGTAGAAATAAAAATATTCTAAGAAGAAAACAAAACTCCTTAAGATATATTCATCCCCCCATCTCCCCCTTCTCTTTCTACTTTTATAATTTTTCCCTTTGGAATAATATCAGACTTAAAAATAAAATTGAGAGAAAATACAAAAAACTCCCAGGTATCCTGCACTGAGAATCTATAACTGTCCTGTTTACCTTCTTGTTTTATGTATATTTTTCCTGAATCATTTGAAAATGTGACACATTTAAAGCCAAAATGTATTAATATGCATGTTGAGAAAACATCGATAATGTTTTGGCCACACTACAATTATCAGGATTATAAATTAACTTGCTATTATATTTTCATCTAGTAATCTAATCTGATGCATATTTTATACTCATTTTTTTATCTGTTCTCTTACATTTTATATACAATTTAAAGAATTTCCAAAAGGGATTATAGATGAAAGTTGTAGTGAAGGATAAAGAAAACAAATAGTCATACAATGGAAGACCTTACTTCAATTATATTAATAGTGACTAAACACTCCATATAAAAGAGAAAATACCAGAATTAATTTAAAAAGTGAATCTTAGCCTTCTGTTGTCCGCAGAAGATGTCTGTTAAATGAAAAGGCATGTTTACATGCCTTCTGACCTCCACTTCTTTCTGATGAACATTCAGGGTCATTCATGTCTTTGTCCCCCTTTATATTTCCCTGTATGTTATTTTTCTATTTCAAATAATTTTTATTTTTGATTTTCAAGTTTATAATGTAAGTAGACATAATATTCTTCATATTAATCTTACTTGAGGGGCTGAGGATTTAGCTCAGTGGCACAGCACCTGCCTGGCAAGTGCAAGGTCGTGAGTTTGATTCCCAGTACTGGAAAAAACCAAAAAATAAAATAAAATAATAAAACAAAAAAAAAATCCTACTTGAGATTTTGAGCTTTTAATATATGTAAATATCTGATTTTTACCAAATATGGAAAATTTAGGGCTATTATTTCATCAAATATTTTTCTTCCCTTTTTCTCTGTCTTTCTTTATCTCCAACAAAATATATGACTTTTGATACCATACACAGGTCGCTAACTTCTATCCTTTTGTTAACCTTATTTTTTCCTCTCTGGCCTTCAGTCTGGGTAATTTCTATTTCTCTGTCTTCCATGTTCCCTGATTCTTCTATCACCTCTAACCTGCTAAAACCACCCAGTGGGGGTCAGAGATGTAGCTAAGCAGCACAGTACCTGCCTGGCGAGCACAAGGTCCTGAGTTCAATTCCCAGTACAAAAAAAAAAAAAAACAAAAACCATCGAGTGACTTCTTTATTTCAGATATTATATGTTTTAAGTTTTCAATTTTCTATTTGTGACTGTCTTATAATTTCTATTTAAAGAGAGTTTCTATTTGTTTATTTATTACAGGCATATTTTCTCTGTATCTTTGAGCAGAGTTATAATAGCTGATATGAAATTTTGTCTATTGTTGCCAACATTTGAATCACCATAGATTGTCAGTGATTTTTCTCTTTTCTTTTGATTATAAATCATGTCTTTCAATTTCTTAAATGTCTAGTGATGGTAGATTGAATCCTAGACATTTGAAAAACATAGTGTAGAGGGTCCCAATTCCATTATGTTCTTCTGATGAACATGGGAGTGGTTTTGGTTGCTGTCCTCACTCACTTGTTTTAACAGGCAGTTTTGGGAGTGTTTGTACTCCATACTTTGTCTCTTTTGTGGCATCAATATTTAAATCTCATTTAGTTCCTTGAGGCTTAGCTGGAAGGATTGAATCTGCCATCTGCATACAGAGCCCAGAGATCATCCAGTGATTTAAGCATAGGGTGCAGAATTTGATGCTTTCCACAAACCATACTCCTTATTTTACTGCTGAAGTATCCCAGAACTTTGCCTTCTGGTTCTGCAAGTGAGGTTATAAATAGGCTTTTTAAAGCCTTCTTTATTGAAGGGAGGAAATTATGAAGATTAGGGCAGAAATTAATGCAATGGAGATGAAGAAAGCCCTCCGAAAAATAAATGAATCAAAGAGTTGGTTCTTTGAAAGAATCAATAAAATTGATAAACCCCTAGCCAACCTTATCAAAAAAGGAAGGAAAGAACTCAAATTCATGTAATAAAGAATGAAACAGATGAAATTACTACAGATTCCACAGAAATTCAGAAGATCATTAATACCTACTTTGAAAATCTTTACTCCCATAGCATAGAAAACTCAGAAGAAATGGACACATTCCTAGATATGTACGAATTACCAAGGTTGAGTCAAGAGGATATCAAATTCCTGAACAACCCAATATCAATTAATGAGATTGAAAAAGTGAAGAAGAAAAGCCCAGGCCCTGATGGATTCACAGCAGAATTTTACAAGAAATTCAGAGAAGATTTAATACCAGCACTCCTCAAACTCTTCATTGAAATTGAAAAGGAAGCAATTCTCCCTAACTCATTTCTGGAGGCAAGCATCATACTGATACCAAAACAGGAGAAAGACCCAACCAAGAAAGAGAATGGCAGACCAATCTCCCTAATGAATATAGATGCAAAGATACTCAATAAAATACTAGCAAATAAAATGAGCAAATCATTAAGAAAATCATATATCACGCCAAAGTCAGATTCATTCCAGGAATGCAGGGTTGGTTCAATATTCGCAAATCTATAAATGTTATACGCCATATCAATGGAGCCAAAGACAAAAACCATGTGATCATCTCAATAGATGCAGAAAAAGTTTTCAACAAGGTCCAACGCATTTATGATAAAAACTCTACAGAAAATAGAAATAAATGGTCTTTACCTTAACCTGATCAAAGCCATCTGTGACAATCCAATAGCCAACATCATTCCAAATGGACAAAAACTGAAAGCTTTTACTTTAAATTTGTGAACAAGACAAGGATGTCCACTGTCACCACTCCTTTTCAATATAGTTCTAGAACCATTAGCTAAAGCAATTAGAAAAGAGAGAGAAATAAAAGGAATAAGGATAGGAAAGGAAGAAGTAAAACTATCACTATTTGCAGATGACATGATACTTTACATGGAAGACCCCAAAAACTCCACAAGAACACCCCTTGAACTAATCAACAAATTCAGCAGTGTAGCTGGATACAAAGTCAGCACCCAAAAATCAATAGCATTCCTACACACAAACAACAAACAGACTGAGAGAGAAATTAAGGAAACCATTCCTTTCACAAAAGCATCCAAGAAATTGAAATATTTAGGAATCAATCTAACAAAAGAAGCAAAAGATCTATTCAATGAAAACTACAGTACTTTGAAAAAAGAGATCAAAGATTTCAGTAAATGGAAAAATATTCCTTGCTCATGGATAGGAAGAACCAACATTGTGAAAATGGCCATACTCCCAAAATTGTTATACAGATTCAATGCGATTCCCATTATACTACCATTAGCATACCTCACAGATCTTGAGAAAACATGCGTTAAATTCATCTGGAACCAGAAGAGACCCAGAATAGCAAAAGCAATCCTGGGCAACAAAGACATGTCAGGTAGAATCACAATCCCTGACCTGAAATTACACTAGAAAGATACTGTCATAAAATCAACCTGGTACTGGCTAAAAAACAGATCTGAGGATCAATGGAACAGACTGGAAGAAACAGCCACAACCAAAAACACACTCAGCCACCTAATCTTTGAGAAAGGAGCCAAACAAACTCACTGGAAGAATAATAGCCTCTTTAATAAATGGCGCTGGAAAAATTGGCTTGCCACCTGTCAAAGACTGAAAATACACCCAAGTCTATCACCATGCACCAAACTCAAGACAAAATGGATTACAGATCTCAATATTAAAACAGAAACACAATCTTTTGGAAGAGAAAGTAGGTAAAAACCTTGAAGACATAGGGGTAGGCAGAGAGTTCATGAACAAAAACCAAACTGCACGTGAAACACTTCACAGAATCAACAACTGGGATCTCATCCTACTGAAAAGTTTCTGCACATCTAAAGAAATCACCAGCAGAGTAAAAAGAAAACCCACAAACTGGGAAATAATTTTAGCTGACTGTCTCTTGGACAAAGGACTTCTTTCTAGAACATAGAAAGAATTAAAAAATATGACCCCCCCCCCAATTCAAAGACCCAATCCAAAAATGGGCAACTGAGATGAATATACACTTCTCAGATAATGAAATACAAATGGCAAATAAATACATGAGAAAATGTTCAACATCATTAGTCATTCGAGAAATGCAAATTAAAATAACATTGAGATTCCATCTCACCCCAGTAAGAAGGGCTAGCATTAAGAAATGAATAACAAATGCTGGTGAGGCTGTGGAGAAACAGGAACTGTTCTCCACTGCTGGTGGGAATGCAGACTGGTGAAACCACTGTGGAAATCAGTTTGGAGATTCCTCAGACAACTAGGTCTAGAGGTCCCATTCAACCCACCTATTCCCCTTCTGGGTATTTTCCCAGAAGATCTGAAAACATCATATCACAGTGATATATGTGCACCTATGTTCATAGCAATACAATTTGTATTTGCTAAATTGTGGAAGCAACCCAAATGTCCAGCCACTGAGGATTGGATAAAAAAAATTGTGGTACTTTTATATAATGGAATATTACTCAGCTATAAAGAAAGTTAAACTTGAGGCTTTTATAGGTAAATGGTCACAGCTAGAGACCATACTCATAAGTGAAATAAATGAGACATGCATATGCAAGCACCACATTGTTTCACTACTGTAAAACCTGAAAGAGTTAATTTAAACTAGGATATATGATAGACATTGTGAAATGATAGGAAAGCACTCAAGGGTAAAGGCAACTGGGATGTGGGAAAAGAGAAGGGAAAGAAGGAAAAATTTTGTATGTATGTATATACAGGATAATTAACATAGTTGTTCTACTGTCTTCTATTTCTTTGCTGAAAGAAATGGCCAATGAGTCCTTGATTGATCAATATTGCATGTCTCTGTTTTCATGAGAAACCACTTTGAAGATATCACACAACAAAGCATTATTAATTTTCTACAACTTTGTAACTCTGTATTGTCTGTACTGTTCTTTTGCTATTTTGTAAAAGGTTGTCTGTCTTTTAATGTTTTCCTTTTATTTTTAAAATTAAAAAATAAAAGAAATCTTTTGGGCCTTTGGACCTCATTTTGAGAAATGGTACAAACTGTATTCATTGTAAAAGATAAGGTAAAGATAGTGAAGTCTTGGTTTATGAACTATGTGAGATGGGAAGAGAATAGAAGGAAGTAGTGGCTTTTGAGAAATGAAGATGTCCGGCTTCACAGTGAGTTCAGTTTGAAAGAGAAGAGGTGTTGAAGAAAATTGAAGGATCTGCCATCAAATGGTCCATGGTCCAGTTCCCAAGAAGGGGAACTCCAGAAAAGAAGTATTTTGAGGATGGGAGAAGTTTCTCATTTTGAGTAAGTAGCATTTCAGATATGAAATAGGCAGGAAGGTCTGTGGATCTGATTCTGAGAAAATAGGACAGCATGGGCATTCAGCTAATAACAAAGGTTGTGGGAGTGATAAAGGTGCCTAGAGTGAGTGCCCAGTGAGAAAGGACCTGGATCAAGTTCTCTGTGTGTCTGTGGCTCACTTCTCTCTCCCAGCTCAAGCCAAGAAATGTGTCACTGACCAGGGCTCTCATGCTGTCCAGGAGATGCTCATGCAAGTTTCCAGGGCAGCACATTTTATTTTTATGAATACAGCATAAAACCAAGAACATTCCTAGCCCTCATCGTTTTGATGAAGAGCATCAGTAATAATCATATTCATCACCCCTAAACTTCACAACAGTGACACTTTAATACACTTCATTTACAAACTAAACCAGATACATTGCCCTGCTCTGATACAACGAAGTTCCCTCCTGATCAGTATGTCACAGTACACCTGCAAGTATACAGAGTGATCATTTTAAGCCATGTGCATATTTTCATTGACAAAATTTTTAAAAACAAATATTATAATTTCTGTTTCCCCTAATATGTTTTCCTCCTTATAACTGGTTAAGTGGTCTGGCCAATAATGAAGGAGACTTCTCTTACCCTTCTGAATACAATGAGTTTGGAAGACACTTCCTTTCTGGCTCCCACATCCTCACTGGGCTGGGGTAGCTATGTTGTTTGAGATTGGTTGGAAAACCTGGAGAAGAGTTGGAGGAAGCTGGGTGTGGTGGCATATGCCTGTAATCCCAGCACTCCGGAGGCTGAGACAGGAGGATTGTTGTGAGTTCAAGGCCAGCGTGGGCTACAAAGTGAGATTAAGGCTGGCTTGAGCTGCATAGTGAGACCCTGTCTCAAAAAGAAAAAAAAAAAAAAAGTTGGAGGATGGAGGGAACTAGGATGCCCCTAGTTCAAAACATGAACTCTGGAATCTGACACTCCGGGATTGGAATGTCCATGGCTAAATGCCCTCAATAACTATTTTCCTTCCCTTCTTTCCTAATACTTGAATTATTAAGACACTGCTGATCTTGGAAATTCTACTTCCTGTATATGAGAATATGTGAAACCATATTGCTTAATGTCTTTATAACACTGGTGTTACAATAATAACAATATATTTTATAATAAACCTTTGTTGATTGATTAGTATGAGTACTCTCTGCAAACACAAATTGACATCATAAATGTTTTGCTGTTAGTTCCACAAACAATGCAAAATACCTCAGGTAATTGTAACAAAATCTAAAAATGGCACAAAATCCAGCACAAATTATGCTTAATAGCACAGAGTACTAGACATCTGCCAATATTCAATAAAAGAACTCGATATTCTGTAGCATCAGAAAAAAGGGGGATGGTTTCAAGTCTTCTCCCAAAGTAGAAACCAAGTGGAATCCTTGATAAATTTTCCCAAATAAGCTAATTATTCAGTAGAGTTCCTTTTATATGAATAGGTCAGTGTAAACTGAGTCCCCACATAGTCTGTTCATTTTTAATGTGATTTTGCAAGTTTAGAACTTCCACTTCAAGAGATCCAACATGGCTGACTAGGGGAGGAGTTGCTCAAAGAGAAATTCCCTGAAGTCACAGGTACCCTGTAGTGAGGGATAGTCTTACACTCAGAATAAGAAAATTAATTGGCAAGATGATGCATGTAGATCAAACCTAACAAGTGGATCATTGGAGAGGACAAGCAGAGCCAATAGGGCTGGTCCACAACACTCCAGCACCTGCCCATCTAGGGACCAGCCATTCTGAGAGCATGCCAAATAGCCTGCGAGAATGACCAAGAGACTGATGCTGTTTAGGTTGGAATCCTGAGTCAGACTCTACAAAAACCAGCCCTCTCTCCCCAGCTCTTCTGCTCTAAACACTGGCGAACACTGTAGCCCAGCAGCATCCCCACCAGCACTCACCAAGGGCAAGGGAATACCTACTGCCATCCCAAGCAGAGGGAATAAATGGGCAAATAGGACCTGTGGGTTCCTGCAGGCATATACTCCTGTCCATGGACTCTTCAGACTCCCCCTGAGAGTGAATTGCCCCCTGATCCCTGTGGTACCGCACCAGTGAAGGGACATATCAGCTGTCTCCTGCAGACCTCCCTGTGGGCATGCAAACCTATTCACAGATTCCCAAGTCCCCCACTGGAACATGGGCTTGCCAGACTTTGTGGTTCCCCCACCAGCAAGTGAACAAAGTCCAGTGGTGGTGGGAGCTGCCCTAAGCTAAGCCCAGTGATAGTAGCAGATTCTACCTGCAACCTGGTGGAGAGAATTCCTGAGACTGGGCTTGTTTGGGTTTTGAGCACAAGGAAAAAGGGTGAATTTGGGGTGACTGCCTGCAGTCAGCCTCTAGCCAAGGCAAGGAGAACACTGTGTGAACACTCAGGCTTTTTGGCAAAGTGTCCTGTAACTCACATGTACATTCTCTTGGAGTATTTGGTCTGAGTTTCCACTGGATATTTTTTCTGTTTTGGTAGTGGTGGTGGTGGTGGTGGTTGTTATTGTTGATTTATTAGTTTGTTGTTTTGTTTTTTGCTTTGATTTAGTTGGGTTTTATTTTTTTCCTCCCTCTTCTTATCCCCTATCCCATTTATTCACCTCATTTCCACAGAAATAGTATCTTCTTACTTTTTACTTCTTTTTTCCACTTTTTTTTTGTTTGTTTTTTTCGGGTACCGGGAATTGAACTCACGACCTTATGCTTGCCAGGCAGGTGCTGTGCCGCCCCTGAGCTAAATCCCCAGCCCCTATCTTCCACTTTTTAAATTCTTCCTCTCAAGTGTTCAATTCAACATAGTCTGCCCTCTCTCAACTGATCCTATCTTTTCATATATTAACCTTCTATCCCACTGATAGCCAAATTTAGAGCTTTGGCAGACGTGATGGTGCACGCCTATAATCCAGGACTCAGAGATAGAGGTAGGAGGATCTGTGAGTTCGAGATCAGCCTGGGCTACAAAGTGAACTCAAGGCCAGCCTGAACTGCATAGCGAGATCCTGTCTCAAAAAGACAACAACAACAAAAAAAGAAACTTGGAACTTTCAGTGAATCAATCTGGACTGTTATCTCTCCCCATGTACTAAATTAAAGTCAACAGTCTAAATGTTAAAACAGAAACAGTGAACCTCCAGGAAGATAAAACAAGTTAAAAAAATTTTCTTGAGTCATAGATGTAGGCCAGGACTTTCTAAGCAGAACTCAAATTGCACAAGAAATAATTGTGAAAATCAACAAATGGGATTATGTTAAATTAACACCTTCTGCACAGCAAAGGGAACGATCAATAGAGTGAAGAGATACACTACAGAATGGAAAAACATTTTTGCCAGCTGTTCTTCAGACAGAGGATTAATACGTAGAATCTATGAAGAACTCTGAAAAATGAAACCTTTCCAAGTAAAAGACCCAGGCATAAAATGGGCAAATTAAATGAATAGACAGTTCTTGGAAGAAGTATGGATGGATAAAAAAAATGTATGAGAAAATGTTCAACATCTCTGGCCATTAAAGAAATACAAATTAAAGCAACACTAAATCATCTTACACCAGAAAGAATGGCAATCATTAAGAAATCAAACAATAACAAGTGCTAGCATCGCTGTGGTGAAAAAGAACCCTCCTACATTGTTGGTAGGAATGTAAACTAGTACAACTATTGTGGAAATCAGTGTGGAGATTTCTCAAAGAGCTAAAATTAAAAATTCCATTTGACCCAGCTATTCCCCTTCTAAGTATCTTCTCAAAACATGTAAAGATATCATATTACAGTGATACATGTACACTAATATTTATAGCAGCACGACTCATAGCAGCTGAATCCTGGAAGCTGCCTGTATGTCTCTCAACAAGTGAATGGATTAAAATTTTGGTATCCATCCATAATGGACTACTACTAGGATACAAAGAAAGATAATTTTGAGACATTTGTAGAATTGGATATACCTGGAAAATATAATGTTGAGTGAAGTAAATCAGATGCATATCTTAAATATCATATGGTATCTCTCATTTCAGTATGGCAAAGTACAAATAAAGAAACAAATAAAGAATTGACAGAAGGAAACAAGAAGATAGATATTTTGGAAATGGGAAGGGTTCCAGGAGCCCAAGGGTTAGAGAAGAGAGTGAGGGGAAAGGGAAGCTGTGTCATGTACACATACCAATACCCACAATGCAGGTAAACATCATATGTTGTAAACATGAGCTGAAAATAATAATAATGATAGTAATCAAAATAGGGAAAGGAAATTTAGAGATAGAGGGAGTGAGGTCAGTGGCAGTGAAGGGGGTTAAAGCAGAATCAAGATGTGTTATGTGTATGTACTACTCCCTAAAATGAATGTAACCTTTATTTATGTCAAGCATATACTAATAAAAGAAATTTTTTTAAAAATGTACATTTCAAGAACCAACAGTGAAATGAAAAAAAGTTGATGGGAAATGTGTTATGTTTTGTTTTTATTTGGAATCATAAAAGAAACATTCTAATAAACCCTTAAATTCTTCTTCATTAATGTGATTTAAGTAATAAATTTATATAAAGATTGAACTGATTTATTTACATACTTTCAACTGTAGAAAAATGATTCTTTGTGTGTGTGTTTACATCATCACACCCAATCAAGCCAAACCCAGTCATTAACTAAAATGATTAATGAGTGCAGCATTAGCTGATGGCCTTAAATTTAGAATGTGTTACTGATGTCAGGCTTGATTAGTTCTCTATCTAAACTGATGCTACTAAAAGCTTTGAACAATTTAGATGTAGTCATTGAGTAAAATTCCAATGGGGTGAGAGAAGTTCTATCAGGATTCATTGGTGAATTTCCTTGTGCAGATGGGAGAGAGAGAGAGACAGACCCTTTACTGATGAGATGGGAAGAACAGGAAGCAGGGGAGTTGATCAGATAGCATCAATCATGGCAAAGGTGAAGAAGCTTGGAATTAAAAAATCCCATCTTTATACAAGGAATCCCAAATGGTGTAAGGGTATGAATATTGATTATTTCAGCTTCAGAACTTCTCAAGAAATAAGAATAATAAAGGAAGGAAAGGCAGAAGGTTAATACAGCCCCATGCCTTAGTACCTTCTCTAAAAATGAACCCACAGAGAAGTCATTGTAGTCAGTGGTGGGGACCAACACTTTTATTAATAAGGTAAAAGGAAAACATGGTAGAGGTAAAGGTGATGTAATCCCTAGTAGTCACTGGGTGAAGTGATCTCCATCATGGGAGTTTCAGGAGCTAGAACAAAAACCAGAGAGGTGTGGCCATCAAATTACAAGGTGAGGGTCCAGCCAACTAAAGAATTGTTCTACATGAACTTGAAGATTAGACCGAATTCAATCCTGAGAGTACTGCCTGAGATTCAAGGGAGTCAAGAAGAAGGTAGCTACGACTTTAGGAAACTGAGCAGCAGAGGATGTTAAATCATTTCCAATGTTCGTGCCTTTAAAACATTTTATTATTGGTCCAAATGTCCCAAGCCATTTTAAATGAGGTGAAAACACTCCTTGTTAGAGCAACATTCTCTGGATATTTAGATTCCATCGGTCTGGGGGCATGGTGGAGGGGGGTCTGTCAGTGGATCATATCCATCTGGAAGGTTCCTGTCATCTGTCATTAATGTAGTTTAGCCATCTCCAAGAAAAAGGCAGCAAATAACTTGGACCCCTCTATGTAGTTCCACCTAACAAGGGAAAACAGAGAAAAACTTTGTTACAATTTTCAATCAAATGAAAAAGGGAAAGGCTACCATTTAGATAAGAACATCTGATATTATAAATGCAGTCTAAAGAACCTAACACACTTCTGAGATCCCAGGTGAAAGGCAAGTGGTAAATTCAATGGGAAACAGCATTATTATTAAGATGGGAGGGAACCACAAAGAGGAGGGGTGGGGAGGATGGGGAAGGAAAGCAAATGTCACACAACTCAGATATGTTCTGTGCATGTGCCAACTCCCCACAGTGAATGTAATTATTACGTACTGCAAATATGTGCTGATAAAAATAAACATTTGAAAAGAAGATGTAATAAGTCCTGGATTCAAACCCAAAAAAGACCATTTTCTTTGGTTTTATATCATTGACATGACATATCAGAGTCAAACATGCTCTTTCTCACTGATCTGGGAAGCTCAGGAGCTTTGTATAATCTGCCAATAATGTATATCTCAAGCATACCTAAATGTCCTTTGTTGTAGACTGAATATCATATCTCCTAATACTCATATTTCAAGTCACTCCCAGGGTGCCTGTTTGGAGGTGGGGCCTTTGAGAAGATGATAAAATTAAATGAGGTCCGGAGAGTGCACCTTATTTCCGTAGGGCTGGTGCCCAAACAAGGGAGGAAGAAATCACCAGAGCTCCCTTTCTGGCTGACATGCTCTCTCACACCCCCGCTCCATCCCCTCCTCTCTGCCGCGCGAGGAGACTGGGAGGGGAGGTGGCGATCTGAGAGCCAGAAGGAAAGCCCGCTCCAGGAACTCAGCCAGCAGCTGGACCTGGGACTTCCTAGCCTGCACTACCATGAGAAAATAAATCTGTGCTGCTTAAACCACAGGTTCTGGTATGCACAATCTGGTTCTCAGTACTCTGGTGTTCCAGAAGGTGCCGGAACCCGCCCGCATGGAGCCTCTGGACTTGGGAAAGGAGGCCCAGCTGCACAGGGGCGTGCTGACCTGTTGATCTTCTCATTCTGAGAGTGCTCCCCATCATCAACAGCCCCCAGTGGAAGCATCATCACACTCTTTTGAATAATGTCTTGGAATATTTTGGCGATAGGAATGCTTGACCCGTCTTGGATCATATCAGGTTCTGTTCCAAACACTGAAACAAAAGGGAAAGAGAGCACTGGAATAAATAATGCCCAGACTAACATTCACTGTTCTCAGATAGTGTATTTGCTTTTTCTTTCTTTTTGCTTTTTGCTTTTTCTCTTCTTTTTTTTCATAAGATTTGGTGCCTGCAGTAAGATCCTTTGTATTATAAAATTTATATTCAGAAATGGAAATACAGTTGAAAACAATCACTAGATGCCTTCTTTAAAACTACCTATGTTTAAAATTTCTTAACACAGTATTTATTTTTTGAATTCAGTATAGTGCAGATACCATGTCCATATACACTTGTCTCTATTTTCTAAGGTGTTAACATGCATAACTATTGTACAGTGATCAAGAATTGGTACATGCTTGCCAGACTTTATTAGAATTTAACCTATCCTTCCCTTTTTCTATTTCAGAATCCAAACAGAATCCCATGCTGCATATTATTATTGTTTCTCAGTCTTTTTTTTTTTTTTTTTTTTTGACACAGGCTCTCACCATGTAGTTCAGGCTGGTCTTTGAATTCACTATGTAGCCCAAGTTAGTCTCAGACACATGGCAATCATCCTGCCTCGGCATCCTCACCTAACTTCTCAGTCTTCTAATCTGTGGTAATCAGTATTTTCTTATCTTTCTTGACCTTTGCTTTCTTTAAAAGTATTAATTGATTATTTTAAAAATTTTCCTCACTTTGGTCTTATATTTTCTTAGGATTGAAAGAGGCCATGCATTTTTGGAAAGACACAAAACCATATGCCTACCTTTGTTTTCAATATGAATTAAATACTATGGAAGTAGGACTCTATTGGGTTTAACTGGTAACAGATAAACAAATAGCTGTCCTCAACTATCACCAGAATGTCACAATGTGTCTTCCATCTTTCAAAGTATCCCATGAAATAGTTTCAACTACTATCCTGCATTCTAATTTAGACAGAGATGAGCTCAACCCCTTCTAGGTCAGAGGACAAGTCACAATGATGGTGTGGAAATGAAAAAGAAAACATGCCACCTCTTCTTTATTCACAAAGCAAGGTAAGAATGTGAACAAAGGTGATGTACCTTGTTAGCTAAACTGGTTTACACACAGTAGACCAAAGGATTTCTTCTGTATTCTGTCAAGAGTGTTTCAGGTCTTTAATGGCTGTTAACCTTGGCATTTCAAATGCATATTTCTCTTTAGCTGGCATTACATTTGCCTTCCTTACTCTTCTTCCTCTTTTCTTCACTGTCAAATTTTACTGGTGAAAAATCTGCTAAAATTTGGAGTGGCAGAAACAATGGATGTAGAGAAATCTGGCTCTCAGTCTTGAACTTTTTCTCTAATTTCTCATGTCTTTATCCTTAAGCCGATAACCCCGATGGAGACAGTGCTTTAGTGAGGTCTGGCCTTACAATTCCAGCTTAGCCATTATTAGCAGTGTGGCCATAGACCTTATCTGTAACATAAGGCTGTAGGTCTATGTAAACATGTGCCAGTAGTTTCCCATCTAGCTTTTGGGGACACCGCAAAACTCTCTGTGCTTGGAGCCTCCATTTTGCTATTGTTGGTAGAATGTCTATCCTGCAACAGAAGCCACAAAGAATGGATGTTCCTTATTCCTGCTCTGGTAGCCAGTACCCACACAGGTGCCCTCTGCCGAGCACATCACATGTCCTATCCAGGATTTTAAAATCATAGAATTAAAATAAGAACCATGGAGCAAATTCCAAACAAAATCATGCTGCCTTCTGGAGAATCACTGTGACTTGAAGAAAAGATCATTGGTTTTAGAGTTTGGTACCTGGCATTGGGTTTCTCATGTGTTTTATAATTTTGTATAGTGAGATCATCTCTAGGAAGCCCATCTATGGAAATATCACATGGTGATCTGGAATGTGTCCCTCCATGAAAGTTTGATGTCTGCATCAGCCAGGCAGTCCATCAAAGGGTTTGGGAAGAACTAATCCAACCCCACAGTAGAAATTAAAGGCTTGGCCGGGCATGGTGGCGCACACCTGTAATTCCAGCATTCAGGAGGCTGAGGCAGGAGGATTGCTGTGAGTTTGAGGCCAGCCGGGGCTACAAAGTGAGTTCAAAGCCAGCCTGAATTGCAGAGTGAAACCTTGTCTCAAAAAGACCAAAAAAAAAAAAAAAAAAAAAATTGAAGTCTCAACCCCATGTGATGATGGGTCCATGGTTAAACATTCTCAGAGGTGCCGGGTATGGTGGTGCACATCTCTAATACCAGCACTCAGGAGGCAGAAGCAGGAGGATAGCCATGAGTTCAAGGCCAGCCTGGACTACATAAGAGCTCAAGACCAGCCTAAACTACATAGTGAGACCTTGTCTCAAAAAAAAAAAATTCTCAGAAGGGACTTTGTGTTCATCCAAAGCACAAGCAAAGATGGTGAACCTTGCATCTGTGTGTGCACCACACACACACACATGTAGTGGGTCTTGTTTTCAGCTCACTGCTTCATGCTGGCCCACTATTCTACAACAAGCCAGCAAGGATTATAAATTCAAATCCAATCCACTTTGCAAGACCCTGTCTCAAAATTAAAAAGTAGGGAGGGCTCAGTGTGCAGGCCTTTGGTTCAGGCCTCAGTACCGCGAAAGAAGGAGAGGGAGAAAAGGTGTTTGCTGATCCACCCACTGGTCCCACTGTAAACCGGACAGTGAAAATCTCTTAAGAACCCACCTGTTCTGATGGCTCTTTTTGCTGCAAGGTACTGAGTATCATTAATATTTGCAATCCATGGCTGGACTCCTACTACCATAGAAATAGCCATCTGGTTGGAACTATTTCTTTTGGAGAATACATCTTCAAGATGCTGCTTTACCTACAAGGTAACATTTTTTATAATAAGAGATTGCAATTTGTTCTCTCAAGCAGTGTTTCATCAAGAAATCAATTAAAGTATTTACTTGAAGAATTGGAAGGCTGTGACTTTTCCTTCATTCTGCCAGAGGACCTGACATAGTGAGCCAGATCTTTAGCACTGAGAACAGAGGCTCTGGGCTTTACCCAGTGAGGAACACTTACTTTCATTCCCCTTCTCCTCCTGTACCTGTAATCCCCAATCCTGTCCCCACCCCATTCTGATCACAGTGTCTGCTAAATAGTGTGTTACAGTAATGTTTGCTGAAAATTATGAGATGTAATACAATATCTCAATTAGAATATTCTGTTTTTGGATTTAGTAATACCTTAATGAGTATTTTGGGAACATTAAGCATATGAGAAATTTCAGAAAAAATGGGAGCCATCTCAAGCCCATCTGTGAAGGAGATCACTTCAACATCTTTCGCTTCTCCAGTGCCTTCCCAATAGCTGCTGTGTAAATCCTCCTAGGAGGGCTGGGGATTTAGCTCAGCGGCA